>NW_024962263.1:90393818-90453712 GCF_019238085.1 Lagopus leucura
ATTGGGGTGGTGGAGTCATTGGGGTGGTGGGTCCATTGGGGTGGTGGGACTCTAAAGGCACTTCCCTGCTCCATCCCAGGTTGATGGAGAAGAAGAAGAGGGACCGGCAGATGGTCACCAAGCGCAGCTGATCTGGGCAAGCTCAAGGCAGATCCCCCTGTTGTCCCCCATTATCTCTTCTCCCGCTGTAAAGGGACAGCAGGAGGTGGGGTGTCCAAATACAGACCCCACTCCCAATATCAGCCTTCAACACTGTCAAAGCCACCAGGTGCTGTAGGATGCCAACACCGCTGTGTCCCCAAGGGTGGGTGATAGTGACGTGTGAGAAATCTGGGGAAAAAAGGGGTTTTGCATAGGTCTGCCTGTGATGTTTCTCTGTTGGAGGATGCCTTTGGGTCATCCCATGTCCCCCATGTCACCCTGTGGGATGGCTGCTTGTGTGGTTCCTCTTCATCCCACATCTCCTTAGTGGGGTGATGACAAGATCATCAACCGATGGGGAAACTGAGGCACGGCCCAACAACTGATGGGGAAACTGAGGCACAGAAGAGCTCTCCCAGTCTCTGATTGGCCCAGGACGAGGCACCTCCCTGCTGGGAACAGATGGGCACCGGGATGAGGACACAGGGGATGTCTGGGGGGCAGCAGGGGGTGTTTGACCCCCACTATAAATATCTGTATTTTCTTCTTTTATCCAGCGTGTACATATAGTGTGGGGAGGGCTCTGTTTCAGCACAGTATTAGGGCACAAGGTGACCCCAAAATATCCAGAGATGTCCCCAAAACAAGAGAGCAAGGAGACGCCCAATATGGGCATTGCGTGGATGGGGGTGTCCCAAAGCTCACCCAGGGAGATGAACACAGATCCCCAGAGTTAGGTCCCGGTGTTTGGGGCATTTCCTAAACAAACAAAATTCCAATGGAGTATTTCATTGGAGCATAAAAGAGAACCAGTGCAGAGAATGGGGATGTCCCCAACATGTTCCCTTTGGTCCCACTGCCAGCGTGGGGCCTGGTCCTGCTGGGGGAACCCGTGAAACCCACAGAGGTGGTGCCTGCTGTCCCCCCTCCCCTGGTGAGAACAGAGACTGGGGACATCTCAGGGTGTCTCCCAGGTTGGGATGCCCCCATAGGGGAGGGGGGGTGGGGGGGCTGGGGGAATCTGTGTATTCTTTGTATGAAAATAAATCTATTTAGCCAATATTTATATCCTGCCACCATTGTCTCCTGTACCAGTGCTGGGTCACAACTGATGTCTGTTCCAACCCATTCTAGGACATAATAGGAATGGGAGGGTGGTTGGACTAGATGATCTTGCAGGTCGTTTCCAACCTTATGATTCTGTGATTCTGTGATAGGACGCGGGGCAGGGGGCTGTGGGGACATAAGAAACATGGCTGTGGGGACACAGGGCCATGGCAACACGAGATAGGGGATGCAGGGCACAGGGCTATGTGACTAGGGGACAGCAGGCCATGGAGACAGAGCCGCAGGAACACAGAACGCAGAGCCACGGCACTATGGGACACTGAGCTCTGCCGATTATGGAGACCAAGGACTATGCGGGACACAGAGCCACGGGGACGAGGCTGTAGGAACACGGGGCCGTGGGGGACAAAAGGCCGCGTGCGACAGGAGAGACCGCAGCTCCCACAGCAGCGTACACGACACGCAACACAAGCGGCATCAAGCGTACACAGAAAGAGGAGGGACTAACAGCGCCCCTTCCACCTCATTGGACTCCTCGGTCCCCACTGCCGCTTTCTATTGGCTGGAGGTCCGGAGCGGAGGGGGTGGGAAGGGAGACGACCGGAAGTGCTGCTCTGCCCACTTCCTTCTCCGCTCGGTGGTACCGATGCGGAAGAGAACGGCGGCAGCGGTGAGAACGGGGAGAAAGAGGGGACGCCGGGCCTGGGGGGGGAGGCGTTCAGAGGGGACTCCGCCGCAGTGGGGCCTCTCCGGCACTCCCAAATACCTCCCAGTGCTATTTATCCCATTCCTCTTCCTCCCACTTGGAACCCCCGCCCCTCTCTCTCAGTTATCCCCTCATCCCCATTGCCCCCCTCCCACTGTTCCCCATTGTCTCTGTTCCCCATTGTCTCCCCCATCCACATTGGCCCCAAAACCCAATTTATCTCCCTTTATTGCCATCTTTCCACATTGCTCCCCCATATCCATCGTTACCACAGGACCCTCCCCCTTCCCCCCCCCTCCACGAGCCTCGCATTGCCTGAGGATGGCCCTCACCGTGTCCCCATCCCCTCCTTCCATCACAGCACTTAATACCCAACTGCAATGGGGCAGACCCCAAGTGGGATCCCACCACCCTTGGGCCAAACCTCGGTCAATTGAACCTCCTGAACCCCACCTTCATCAAAATCACCCCCTGCCTCACCTCTAGGATGGCTTTTCCCTGTGGAGGTTCTGGGGTTGCTCGCTGAGACCCCATACCCTCTCATTTCCTACTGCTTCCTATGCTGGTGGGGCATGGAGTGAAATGCAGACCTCAATTTAGTGCTTTAAAATCCACATAGTTTGAATAGCCTAGTGCTTTCTTCGTTCTCATGAACATAGGGAACTGAGTTTCAGACCAAATGACCTGCATGCACCTTTATTTCTGGTTACCCTGGGAGTGTATTGCAAATATGGTGTGCTTTAAAGAGGTTAGGGAAGTGCTTTCGTCCAGTTTTCCTGACCTGACAGTACTGAGTACAAAGTGAAGTTTGTTGTCCTTGCAGAAAAAAAAAAAAAAAAAGCAGAAAATCTGAGATAAAAGAAGATGTAGCAGGGGATTTTGGTACACAAAACAACAAGAAGTTGGAACAACATGAAGTCAGGAGTTGGATCATTGTGGGTCACTCGGGGTATTCTGTGATTCTGTGTGAATAATGTACATCTTCTACACACAGGGATGTATGTAGAGATAAAAAAAAGTACACTGGTATCGTCTTCCTGATGCCACCAATTCCTGGAAAGAAGCACATTTCTTCTATTCTGTTTATTGGTAAGCTGCAGGTTGGGTTGACCTGTCCACTTGTAGGATGTAGACATCTCAGTGCTCACTTCTTTTTTGTGTTGTAACAAAATAATGTGTCCTGTCTCTGAATGGTACCAATGAGGGAAGGGAGGTGGTAAATTGTGTGAAAAGCACTGAGTTTGAACTTTTAAAAATGTGCAGAATTGTACTTTTATATTTCAGATACTCCGTTTTTTTTACAACTATGCGTGTTTTTAAAGTGGAGGTCTTAGTGCTTTAACATTGTAATGAGGTAGTTGCAGTGTGTTTTGAATATTTATCTGCTTTAACACTGAAGAACTCTATTTACAGCCTAGAACGCTCCTTTGGAGAATTTTACAAACACTTTAGCCTTCACCCTGCTCGTGCAAGTAAGCTGCAAAAGAAAGCAGGAGGCAAAGCTTAATGAGACAGAACCGGTTGTGCAGTGTTGTACAGAACAGGATGTGCAAGGTGCTGCTCTTGCTGGGAGTATAGCACAGAGGAACAGAGCCAGACTTTCCATTTTGGTTAGGCTGCAAGAAATCTAACGTGGGACAAAAGCAGAAGGCAGGCTTTGGGATCTCCGTTTGTGGAGATACTCAAAACCCAACTAGATGGGGCTTGCATACAAAGCTGTGGTCAAGACCTCCGAAAACCTCTGAAGTGTTCTGAGATAACTTGTGTTTGTCACCCCTCTCTCATTTCTCACCACCCAGGGGAACAACGATGAGCCTCCTGCCTTCAGTAGGAGACGAGAACTGCTATTACATCCTGACAGAAGACTGTGCCTATGGCAGCAAGTACTTCCAAGCTGGGAACATGTGCTACTGCACCGAGAGGAGCTACCTGCGCAACTTTGCCGACGTGCCCCCAACTCGTTTCTTGAGAGTCGTCATGCTGGATGACAGCTCCACTGTCACCGTCAACGTGGAAATCCTGCAGCCTGTGCGCGAGGAAATGGCCGCCTTCCTCCTGAGCATCAGCAGCCACAATGAGCGCTTGAACTGCTTCCTGGAGAGGCTGAACCTTGAGGCAGCTCTGCAAGCCGTGCCAGGCCAGAGAGTGATGGTGGAGGTCGACTGTCAACATTTCCCCGGCGTCATCCGCTACATTGGGAGCATTCAGAAAAGTACTTTGAATGCGTTGACCCCATTCTTCTTTGGCGTGGAGTTGCAGGTAACTGGATAATCATAGAATCGTAGAATGGCCTGAGTTGAAAAAGACCACAGTGACTGTGTGGTCTGGTTCATGCCCTGCCCAGCTCCTCCTGGCTCCAAGCACAATGTCTGCACCAGGAGCCTTGAAGGATGGCATTGAACACGGGGGCACTCTGGATGCCAGTTGGCTGTTACCAGGTACGATGTAGGGGAGCAGGCAATTGGCTCAGGGGAGCCTGTGCTTGTAGTAGAGCATCCTTGCTCTTGGAGCGGGTCCAGAAGAGGGCCACTAAGATGATCAGAGGGCAGGAACACCTATCCTATGAGGAAAGGTTGGGGGAACTGGGATTGTTTAGCTTGGAGAAGAGAAAGCTATGGGGAGACCATATTGCGGCCTTCCAGTAACTTGAAGGGAGCATATAAACAGGAGGGGGAATGGCTATTTATGAGGGTGGGTGGTGATAGGACAAGGGGGAATGGTTTCAAACTGAGACAGGGGAGGTTTATGTTAGAGGATGAGTTTCAACAAGGCCAAATGCCGGGTCCTGCACTTCGGCTACAACAACCCCAGGCGACGCTACAGGCTTGGGGCGGTGTGGCTGGAGGACTGCGTAGAGGAAATGGACCTGGGGGTATTGATTGATGCTCGGCTGAACATGAGCCGACAGTGTGCCCAGGTGGCCAAGAAGGCCAATGGCATCCTGGCTTGCATCAGAAACAGTGTTGCAAGCAGGAGCAGAGAGGTGATTGTTCCCCTATATTCAGCACTCGTGAGGCCGCACCTCGAGTACTGTGTCCAGTTTTGGGCCCCTCACTGCAAGAAAGATATTGAGGCCCTGGAACGTGTTCAAAGGAGGGCAACAAAGCTGGTGAGGGGTCTGGAACACAGGCCATATGAGGAGAGGCTGAAGGAGCTGGGAATGTTCAGCCTGGAGAAGAGGAGGCTCAGGGGAGACCTCACTGCTCTCTATAACTTCCTGAAGGGAGGTTGTGGTGAGCTGGGGGTCGGCCTCTGCTCTCGTGTCATTAGTGATAGGACCAGAGGGAATGGCTTCAAGCTACGGCAGGGGAGATTCAGGCTGGACATGAGGAAGTATTACTTTTCAGAAAGGGTGGTCAGGCACTGGAATGGATGCCCAGGGAGGTGGTGGAGTCACCGAGCCTGGGGGTGTTCAAGGAAAGGCTGGATGTTGTGTTGAGGGACATGGTTTAGTGGGAGCTATTGGGAATAGGTGAACGGTTGGACTGGGTGATCTTTTAGGTCTTTTCCAACCTTGGTGATTCTATGATTCTATGATTCTATATTAGGAGGAAGTTTTTCACCCAGAGGGTGGTGAAGCAATGGAACAGGTTGCACAAGCAGGTTGTGGATGCCCCATCCCTGGAGGCATTCAAGGCCAGGCTGGATTTGGCTCTGGGCAGCCTGATCTAGTGGTTGGTTGGAAAAGTCCTCTGAGATCATGAAGTTTGACCATCAATCCATCCCCACCATGCCCACTCAGAATCACTGACCATAAGATCAAGCCCAACAACCATCAGGCCATCATCAGCACTCATAGAATCATTAAGTTTGGAAAAGACCACTAAGATCATCAAGTCCAACTGCTGACCCATTCCCTGCCATGCCTGCTAGCCATATTCCTCCATGCTACATTTCTTGAACACCTGACAGCAAAGCAAGTTGCTTGTTTTCTCTTTATGCTTGTCAATGTGACATCACTTTCTGCCCTGTTTTCAGGATGAGGGTGAAAACAGAGGGCGCAGCGATGGATCCTATCTTGGCATTGAGTATTTCAAGTGTAAGCCCAATTGCGGGATCTTCCTGCCCTTCAGCAGAATCCAGTTCATTTCCATGCTGGATAATGACCACGGGAAGCAGAAGCCAAAGGTGGATGCAGAGGAAGTGGTTCCTGTGAAAGTGGGAGATGCTGTGAGCTTCTACGTGGACGATGTCCGCAGAAAAGGAATAGCAATGGCAGTTTACAGGGAGGGAACCCAATGGTTCGTTAAAGTTTGCCCGGTAAGAGCAGCCTCGCTGTCTTTTCCTGTTGGTTTCTTTTTCATTTGATTGTTTATAATACTAAGGCTTTAAAGAGGAGTGAAAGCATCATCCAAAAGAGATATAAGGTTGCATGCAGACTCTTTAGGCCTGTTTGGAAAAATTGGATTCATATTCCAGGAATTCCTTGTGTCTGATTGACCATTTAGCTGATGTATTCTTCTTTCCTTTCAGGAAGAAGAAGGTACAACTGACATTTTCAGAGAGATTCCTATGGACTCTGTTGTGAAGGAAGACTTACATTCCCAAAGTAGGTTATTAACAGATGTGTCTGTCCTGAGCACGTTCTTGTGGATTTAACATTTATTTCTTCAGGTCTAACAAAAGCTTCAGCCTAACTCCAGCTGATTAAATCAGAGAGCTGAAAAGGTCTGTGGAAATGTCTCGAGTTCTGAACGGCATGCTTTGCATTAGGCAAAGAGAGCTGCGTTCTCCCATTTATCAGGAAGAAACATCTGATCACAGCACAGAAATGCTTCCTAGGATGGAGAGCACCACTGACTAAAGAGTCTTTAATTTAGCTGTAGAAGGTGGAGCACAGCCTCATCCTGATGCCAGATTAACTCAAGAGGGCCCAGATGCCGGCGGCAATGGTGTGAGTCATTGGGCAAGGCAACAAATTGGTGGGCTCTCTGTTGCCATATAGAGATACTGTTTAGATATCCCATGGCCAGACTGGGGACAGCTGTCATTAGACTCTTTGTTGAGTTGATTCATCTCACTAAAGGCATAAAAATAACCTGAAGACAACCCGCTGTATATATGATCTATAATTTCAGAACAGGCCTGGCATTAGGAAGACGACAGTGACATGTAGAGGTGTCTGTCATTAGGTGACTTTCTGTCTCTCCTACCCATTAGGTTTATTTCCACCATTTGAGTCTGACATGGGAGTGGAACACTCAAAACAAGTGAAACAACAGATAGGTGAGAGCGGAGATGAGTGTGAAGGCGTGAACCCGTCCCTGGAGGTGAACTCCATGGTCCAGATCACCTTGGACAAAGGAAACCAAGTGTCAGGAATCATCCGCTGGCTGGGGTACTTGCCCCACACCAAGCACAAAATGGCAGGAGTCGAACTGGTAAGAACAGAATAATTGTGAATCCTGCAAGCAGAGTCAACACAGGTTTAAAACATAACCAGAGTAAATAAAAACATCAGAACAGCACCAGATTTGCACATAGCTCTTAAGATATTAAATAGCCATGTGATGGATTGCACTTGATTCATAGGAAACCTGCTCCCGTGTCATTCCTCAATGCTTTTTATCCTTAGGATGAAGATAAAGGAGTCACTGCTGGCGAATGGCTGGGTAAATACTATTTCCACTGTGCTCCCAAGCGTGGCATCTTTGTGAAGCTGCAGTCCTGCCAGCCCGACGTTCGCTTCCAGTGCTCACGCAACTGCGACCTGAGCCTCGTAGAATATAGTAAGCTCTTTGGGTTGAGGGGAGACTGTGCCGTGCTGGGACGTGGAGACC
Organism: Lagopus leucura; assembly: GCF_019238085.1. Taxonomy (NCBI): domain Eukaryota; kingdom Metazoa; phylum Chordata; class Aves; order Galliformes; family Phasianidae; genus Lagopus; species Lagopus leucura. The sequence continues at coordinate 90,401,514 of NW_024962263.1, forward strand.
CCTCGTGTGCAGTGTCTTTAATTGGTGGTTTCATTGATTGTCTTTGAGTGTTCCAAGAGATGTCCATTTTGAGGATAGTGAGGTGGTCTTTGTAGGGAATGTCCTGCAAGTGTGAGAGATGGTAAGTCATTGAACACAAGGAGAACGTAGACTAGAGTTGTGTGGGCATTGAATCTAAGGCAAGGCGTTGCTAGTGGTGCTGAAAATGAGGCTTTTGTGGCATGGGGGCATTGGAGAAGCCAGCAGAAAATGTTAAGAGGCAACAGCAAAGCCTAGAGCAACAGTTCTTGCATGGCATTGTGAATGCTGCAAGCAGGCTGGGATTTTTCTGCCTGTGGCTTTCAAGGCAGAAGAAAAGGTCTTGTATTACATTTGATGGTCCTTATGGGTCCCTTCCAACTTGGGATATTCTTTGATTATTGAGAACTGAATGTGACAAGTAAATACACTACCATATCTTATGGATGTTATGGCTCTGGAGAGTTGCAGTTGGTAACTGTGGCCACGATGTCAGGTAATCAAGGTACCTGGAGAAAGGAAGAGTATTTAATGTAAAGCTTGATGTGGTAAGACATTCACAGGATAGCAAAGGGAAGAATAGGTCATTATTTTCATTTTAATAGAAAGAACTATCTCCAAGAGCAGAGAAGACAATAAGTTATCCATTTAGAAAACATAAATGAGTTCACTGTAAAAGAAAAAAGGAAGTTCTCATGGAAACTGCCCAAAAATTGGAAGTAGGGACAATGAAGTGTCTTAAGGGCCTGCTGAAAAAGTGGGATTGGATTACAAGGGAAGAATGCTGGAGAAACCAAGAAAGACCGTATTGAGAAAGCTACTTTGAAAGATGAAGTTAGTAAGAGGATGTAGGGCTGAGGACATAAATCCTTCTTATTCATGGCAAGGGCAGACAGATGAATCCAAGCTGTAATGCATCTGAGCTTCTACATGCTCCCTGAGGCTGGGCGTTCATGGCTTGCACTGAATGTCTTTCATAGGTTCATAGAGTCATTCAGACTGAAGACCACAAAGATCATCAGGTCATTAGGAATGGAGAAGACCACTAAGACCATCAAGTCCAACTATGGACCCATCATCACCATGCCCACTAAACCACATCCCTCAGTGACATGGGGAAATTCCACAGGGAGATCCCAAGCTTGCCTGGAACCCAACACCAGCTTCTCTGTGGCTCTTTTTGTCTTTGTTATACTTGGCATAGTGATGGTGGGGGCAGCAGAATCACTGAATCATAGAGTACCCCTTTTTGGAAGGGTCCTGTAAGGGTAACTGAGGATTGCTAGGGCGTAGCAATAGCAATTCCTCTGGTGAGGAAGGTTGGGTTTTGTCTCCATTTCCAGTAGGTGAATTAGTAAAGGGAGAAACCTCCATACCAGCATGGTTCAGTCCCAGCAGGAGCAGAGCAGAGCTCTGAGGCACTGGGGAAGGACAGAGCGCACCCAGATGAGGTGGGAAGCTAAAGGGAACTGCTTCTGTTGCTTCTCTTGCAGGAAAGCAGGAAGATGTTCCCCACATTCCGCTCAGTTTTCCTCCTCTAAGGAATGAAGAAGCGGTGCACATCCTACGAGGAAGGATGAAGGGGATCCAGGGCCACTGCAATTCCTGCTACATGGATGCAGCACTCTTTAGGTAAGTGCCTGCTTGTGCAGTGCCATATTGTTAAATGATTGCTTCTTAACTGGGCAGTGCCCTGCAGTGCAGGCTTCCAAGGTGGCTGGAAATTGACCTGGCGTAGAGCAGAATGTGACTGTGTGGAGGTGCAACCTCAGTGTTTGCAGCCTTTTGGTCTCCTTCCTGTAATCCATGAGGTTCTCAGACACTCAAGTGCCCCTATGAGTACCACTCTGTGTGTCTGTCGTGCAGGGTGATGAGATATCATAGTTCTCTGGACTGGACCACGCTGACTGCCACTGGAGACAGTGGCTGGAAACATTGCAAAGAAAGCACCCAGGAGATCCCAGCTTCACTGTGCGGCACTGTTTGGAGAGGAAAAGACTCAGTGGTGCCCCCATGAGCAGTTTTGGCTGCGAAGTACGAGATTTCATTCTCTCTTAATTGTTTCCTTGCTTACTCCAAGCATCCCTTAAGCCAGATGTGGTTTATCTCACTGTGGAGATGCACTGTCACTCACACTTCTGTCATTGCGTGCATGGGCTGTTGAAAATGAAAGCCACTGATTGCCACTAAGCACAACAGTTTGCTTCCAACCGCTTCGCTCAGACTTAGACAGTGCTCTCTCTTCACAGCCTCTTCTCCTGTACATCCGTGCTGGACTCCATGCTCTTCACACCCTTCCCATTGTGTGATAGGAATGTCCAGAACATTCTGCGGGATGAGATCGTGAACCCTCTCCGAAAGTGAGTGCAGTATGTGAGGATGCTGGAAGTTGTCCATCTGTTTGATAACTTCTGCCCTCCAATTCCAGAAGGTGCCTGGGAAAGGGTTACCTGTAGGGTGTCCCCTGCCATCCAAGTCTTCCTCTCTTGCTCCTCTTCCAGTTGTTTTCTTCCCCTGACTGTAAGGCTCCCACGGCATGTGTGAGGTTTCCTTGCTCAAAATCACAGAATCATTCATCACTGAGGTTGGAAGATACCTTTAAGATCATCCAGACCAACTGCCAACCCATCACCACCTTGACCACTCATCGAATCACTAATAGTTTTTTCCAACTATTCAGGTCATCAAGTCCAACCATCAACTCATCACCCATTAAACCATGTCCTTAATCAACCATTTTCTTTAAGGCTGGATATGGGTAGACCATAGCATGGCAGCTAAATTGTCTGGATTTTGTATTAAAGATACCAGTTTTTTTCTCATCCTCCCTTGCTAGGTGTGAGAGAGGCATGGAGAGCTGCTCCTGCCTAAGAATAAGACATTAGCATCCTCCTTGGGGTCAGTGCCCTGGAACTGCCTGCAGAAATACAACCCTGGGGTAGTGTGTGGTGCTGTGGTTTGTATCATTGAATCACTGAATCAGTAAGGTTGGAGAAGACCTCTAAGATCATCATGTCAAACCATCAGCCCATCCCCAATATGCCCACTAAACCACGTCCCCAAGTGCCACATCTCCACAGTTCTCAAACACCTCCAAGGACAGTAACTCCACCACCTCCTTGGGCAGCCTGTTGCAATACTTCACCAAATACACTGCAGGGATCATCTGTAGCTGTTTCTTGTTTCCAGGAATGGCTTTGTAATGGCTAGGAGTGTGATGCACCTGAGGGAGCAGCTAACTGAGAAGGGCCAATGCTCAAGCTTTACCAATGCAGAGAAAGGTAATGTGCTCTCTGGAGACTTCTCCAGGCTGCTCCTGTGTGTGTTGACAGCTTAATTGTGTGCTTCTCCCATGCACATACATTGATTTGCCTGCTGTGCTGCTCGTTTATGTAAAACTGCGCATGCAAGAGTTCTTAAAAGCTGAAAATATCAATGTGCTTTTTAACTGACATTTGTCCTGAAGTCTGATGGAGAGAGAGGAATTGCTGGATCTCTGCCACCGTCGAGCTGCTGCCAGGAGGGGAGAGGATGAACTGTGTGAAGAAGCATTCCCTTGACCTTTAGTCTTTGAATTAGCCCTGAAATATCTGTCCCTATGAACCTGCCAGAGTCCATTTTGCCACGGTCAACTTCTCTTTGAGTCCTGATAAGTCATATGGGGTTCCCCAAAGGCTGAAGTTTGGTTAAAATAAAGCAGAAAATGCTTGTAATTTAAGTCAACCTCTCTGATTGCAATCATCACATTTCTCTCCGTGTGCAACGAGGGTATTTTACAACAGATTGCCCAGTGTCAGGCATTTGGCTCACATCTATTTTGCTGTATGGCAGGTTCCTCCTGTGGTGTGACTTCTGCTTCTCTCTATCCTTCCAGATCCGGAGGAGTTCCTGAACCTCATAATGCATCAGGTCCTGGGAATAGAGCCACTCTTGAGACTGCAGTAAGTTCCCATTCCCACACAATTTTTTTCAGTCCAATACTACATATGGATGCAGTACTTAGGGACTTGGTGTAGTGGGCAGTAGTGGTGGTAGGTGGATGGTTGAACTAGGTGATCTAAGTGGTCTTTTCTAACCTTAATGATTCTACAATTCTAGCTGAGCTCAATTTATTTGTCTCATTAGTTATTTACATCTGATCATTTGTTGTCGATTTGTCCCAAGTGACCCATCCAAAACAACTTCTAAGCTCTGCCTGGAGGCTTTTCCTTTGGAAAACTGATGAAGAAAGTCATGTCATCCTTAGGGAGAGCTTTGAGAAACACAGAGTTCATCCTCGGTGCTTTTGGATGCTTTGGGATGTGTCCAGGCTCTCAATCTGGCTCAGATCCTACAGTTCTCAAACAGGGACTCTGTGGATGCAGTCCCAGTTTTTTTCAGGACTCTACAAAGAGGATGAGAGGCTGAAGGAAGCCAAAAATAACGATGCTGTTTGGGAGCATAGAAGGGAATTGTTGGGTTTCTGTGCTCTTTTGTGGAGATGTCAGTCAACCCCGAGGCTGTGGAGTGCTCAGAGAGGTGGAGCACAAAGGAGACTCTGTGTTGCTGCCCCCCTGCAGAGGGTCATCTGGAGGAAATCCGTTCTAAATAGATCTAAAAAAGAAGTTTTCTGATTGTGGTTCATTTAAAAAAAAAAAAATAAAAAAATTGAAATATCTTTAATATGGAAGAGGGGAAACTGAGTTATGCTCATTGGGAGCAGGACGTCGTGCTGTGTTGGATAATGAGATTCACAATGGCACAAGGTAAGCATTCCCCATGACCACTCCTTGCAGGTCAGGAGCCCAGAAGGAGCAGGACTGCTACTGCTACCAAATATTTATGGACAAACAGGAGGACCTAGTGGTTCCTGATGTGCAGCAGTTGGTGGAACACTCCTTCCTGTCTTCAGATCTGAAGCTAGTGGAGGTGAGCCAGCTTCATTCCATCTACATTGTAGTCTTCCAGCAAACCTACAGCGGGTCTGGTGCATCTTATAAAGCAAAGCAGGAGGATACTTGGCCTCAACCTAAAAGATATTTTGGGAAATCTGAGTGTGACCTGAGAAGGGATGTGATTCACAGTAGCAATACGGAGAGAAAAGTCTCTGGAATTTGCTGGATTGTTTGCCTTTGTTTTCCCAGATCCCATCTTGCTTCATTATTCAAATGCCACGATTTGGGAAGGAATATAAAATGTTCAGCAAGATCATCCCTTCCTTAGAGCTGGATATCACCGATCTGCTGCTGGACAGTAAGTTATTGGGTGATGGTGAAACTTACAGCTGAGACTGGGAACAACCAGCTGTCAAAGGGATAACACTCTGAGTTGTGGGCGGGAGCTAAGGTGGGATCATGGTGGGATTCCTCTACCCTGAATGCTTAGTTTTGACAGGACAAATGGGATTCCAGGTGAGACAAAGAGAAGGCATCACCACTTTTGCCTCTGCAGGTCCCAGAGAGTGCTGTGTGTGCAGTGACGTTGCCACCTGGGAGTGTTCAAAGTGTTTCAAAGACAAAATATTCTCACCTACGGGTCTGAAGCAGTTCTGCAGCACCTGCTCCAAACAGGTATTAAGTTCCTTTGGGTGCTCATGAGATCTGCCAGCAGAATGAACACCCAAACCTGCACAGACCAACTGCTGGACCCTCTAAGCTTCTTGCTGTCAGCCTGCAATGCACTGCTGTTCCTTGGGGAGGACCCAACTGCATGCAAGGCAGTTGAGTGCAGAATAAACTGAAGGTCTGACTTCTGCACGCTCCTCTTTTCAGCAGGCCAGCTTCAGTTCTGCCCGCTCAGCAGTGCCACCCCATTGCCTTTCCTTAGGTTCACTCCCACTACCGACGCAAAACACACAAACCAACCAGGCTGCACGTCCCAGAAGAATTTCGTCGCCGCAGTTCCCGGGGCAGCCAGGAGGTTCCTCGTGAGAAGATGGAGCTCTTTGCAGTGCTATGCATTGAGACCAGCCATTACGTCTCCTTTGTGAAATATGGCCCCGAGAACGAGCACTGGATGTTCTTTGACAGCATGGCTGACAGGCACGGTGAGGTCATGGTTAAATGGGTGTATGGTGGTGGGTTGGGGGTTGGACTTGATGATCTTGGAGGTCTTTTCCAACCTCAATATTTCTTTGAATGGGCATGATGGGAATGGGTCAGGGTTGGACTTGATGATTTTGGAGGTCTTTTCTAACTATGAATCACAAGTGACAGGCTTGGTGCTTCAATAGGAGCCAGGAGTTTGTATGGTGGGTGTCTGTAGCACACGTCATGTGGGCACTGCTCAGTCTGCGTCAAGTTGGATGGTTTTGGAAGATTCTGTACTATGCTTGAAGGGAGTACGAAGCTTTTGGGATGAATGACTGTTGCTGGGGGAGTTAACAGCTTCATTTCTTCTGAAGTCACCTGCATGCCTTAGGATTCTACTTCTAGCAGAACCAATTCCAGAGCAGTGTAGGCCCAGCCCACGGAGATATGAATTGCTCCTTGTGGTCTTGTCCTCTGGCTCTGTTCAGACCAGGAACTTCTTATGTGGGCTGTGAGGACAATAGGACAGATCTGTCCTGCCCAATGGTGGTGCTGACCTCCAGATCTTTCAGCTAAGTCACTGTAGGTACTCATGCCTTTGGGACGTGCTTTGGACTTGAACTTTTCTCCTTCCTTCTGGATTAGGTGGTGAGAATGGCTTCAACATCCCCACCGTAACACTGTGCCCTGAAGTTGCCAAATACCTGGACTTGCCACTGGCCATGCTGGCCCTGGAGCAGCCCCGAGACATGGACGGAGTGGCCAAACGCCTCTTCTGTGATGCCTACATGTACATGTACCAGAGCAAGAAGATGGCACTGTACAAGTGATGCTGCCTTGTGTTGGTACTTCAGAGCAGTAATGCGAGCTTGGACTCGTTAGTACTGAAAGCATCTAAATCTGGTGCACTGAACGCACACCTCTGCCTCTTTTTACCTCTTGCAGTGTCTGTATTGAGCTGTATGAGCCTCTCTGGTTTTGTAAATCCAGTGCCAGGTTTCATGCAGCAATAGTTTGTACTGCCTGCAGAGCTGCACACTGAATTCTTTACATTCAAATTCATTATTTCCTACTTTCCCTTAACCCGCCTTCCTCCCTATATGGTACTCTGCAACTCTGCTCTACCTCAGAGTCCTGTCCAACATCCTTTCCTTCTTCCAACACCGAGGACCAGCATCTCTTAATGGAAACGTGAACCCTTCATGTTTGCAAAGGGCACTGGAAGATCACAGCTCTGCCCCATGTAGCACTTCCCCATATGGACTTGAAGAGTGAGAAAAGCACTGTGTAGTTGAGATGTCTCAGGAAAATAGTTTTTCTTGGGGTCTGGGATCTGATCCCGCACTTAAAGCCGAGCCTCTGATTTGTCTTCACTTCCCTTATCCAGAACTAATACCTCTGGCACTTTCACCCACCATCAAACTGAGGTTCATTAGCTATCTTGAGCTGCAAATACACTTTAAAAAATGTTATTTTTGTAGGAACAAATTTGGGAAAATTACAGGGCAGAGGAACAGAAGGTGGGCATGAGACTCCAGTGTGTTGTCACCCTGTGAAATCTACAGGATGCGAGGTGTTGTAACTTCTCTTCTAGCACTTGCTGTCCCATCCACTTCTGAAATCTGCACCAGAGAACAGGAACAGTATTTCAGGGGAAAAATGGAAGAATTAGCACTTTTTTTTTTTTTTTTTTTGGCAATGACAGCAGGAAGGGTTTATGTGTGGGAACAGGTATTCTTTAAGTCAAATAATGTACATTTGCAAATTGTGGGTTGTCTGCCATTAAGCACATGCTGTCATGGCAGCAGGAAGGTGTTTTGGGATTCTGTGCTGTGAGTCATTTTACCCAGGTTCTGGATGGCACAAAAGCCCTAGAGGAATACATGCAAGAGCCACAGCCACAACCTGCTTCCTGCCCTATTTTCCTTTTAACACAGGGTGCAGTAATTTCGTCCCATGACCCCTTTGGCTTGGGCCACACAGCAGTTTAGTGGGGATCGGGTTCTTTTTTTTGCTTGAAGAAGGGTTGTGATGCTCAGTGGAACTCATCTTGATAGCTTGTATCAGCTTTCGTCCCTCACATCTGTATGTGGTCGCTTCAAAGGATGGATGGAGGCTTCAAGGCATGGATGGAGTGTAATGAGCCCATTAATAATACACACTGTGTTGAGATCACTGCTGTCTAATTTGGCTCCCAGACGTAGCACTGAGGTCTCGGTGTTGAGTTGCTCAAGAGTTTTCAATAGTCAGTTTGCTGCTCCAGTCTTTTGGGTCTGGAGTTTGCCTTTGCTGAGCAATTGAACCTCAGGAAGTCAACCATGAGCCAGTTCTGGGCCTTGTGGTTTAAGAAGAGACAGGGACAGACTGGAAAGAGTCCAATGGAAGGCCATGAAGATGCTGTAGGACTTGGAGGAACTCAGGAGCTTGCTGTGCCCATCAGGGAGCACTGCTGTGGCAGAATGTTGGTATCAGTCGTTGAGAATTGTGGAGTTTCCTTGAAGTTCTTCAATAATCCCGTGGCTACAATCCTCAGGAATTTGCTCCTGGTGTCCCTGTTTGAGCAGAGGTTGGACCAGAGGACATCAAGAGGTGCCTTCCAATCTCAACAACCATTGGGTGAGCTAACATTTGTATAGGGAGCCTTAATGCACTCATCATGAATGCCTGATACCAAAGCAGTGTGAAGACTCTCATGGATGGAAGAGGTGGTGATAGATTATCAGCAGGCCATTCCAAGGAACTTGAGATCTGATGGTTGATTCCGTGGGCTCTCCTTTGTGGCCGTGGAGAGGTGGTGATGGGATGGAGCATGCTGCTGTCGCACTGTTTTATCTGTTTAATGTCACTCTTTGTTACAGAGTTGTTGTAAGAACTCAAGGAAGTCTCTTCTCAGGAGTACTGTGGACAAAGTTTAATAGCAAGAAGTGTTTTCTTCTCTCTGAAAGTGATGAGATACAGTGCCTTACAACCCTAGCAGCAGCACCATCCTCTTGGCTGTTTGTTTAAGTGGGACACGATCAGACTTGACTGTAGTTTGTTTTTGTTTTTTCTTTTGCCATGAACAAGCACTGCAAAGATCTGAAAATAGAGAAAGAAAAAACACACACAAAAAATCCACCACCATAAATACAACATTTCTTATCCAGACTTTTGCTGGGAATGGGTGCAAGTCTTTTCAGTGTGGGGCTCAGTTTTTGGCTGTACAATTCCAAAGCTTGGCAAAAAGGATTTAAAAATACGTCTGTATTACAAACCTGAACAGGATTAGAGAAGAACACACACAGCTCAGAAAGGCACATGATTTATTCTTTGACATTTTTATCCGTTCCACCCAATGTTTCTGGATGGTATTTGATTAAAAACTTCCACTTGTTGCTGCTGGCCCATTGGTACTCCCAGTGACATTCCAAAGGCTTTGGTGCTAGAATTAGGTGTAGGATGCCACAAAATGGGGACGTGGGCTGCTGCTGAGTGTTGATGATGGGTGACATTGGTCCTGTCATCACTGAAGGCACAGGGCTGGCAGGGCCACCGAGGTCAGCAAGGAAGAAAACTCGTTGCCCCCACAGCAAGGCAGTAGACACCTCCCAGCTCTGTCTGCCCCATTCTTTTGTCCACAGCTTTGCAGTGAGGCAGCTCTTGCAGTTCCTGCACAGTTCTCGGAGCAGCACTGCAGAGCAGCAGAACCACTAGAACCATCCCAATTAATCACCTGGTCTTCCAAAGAGCAGAAGTGCTGGTCTCAGTGCTGGGGGGTGATTTGGGGTACCCCTCACTGGCTAGCGTGCTGCAGCTCTGCAAGGAGGAGGTGCAGCTTCTCTGTCATTGCCACCTAGGGAAGGAGCAAAAGGGGACAGTGAGTGTGGCTCCATGGGGTCACTTTAGGTCTGTGGGGGCAGGAGGATTGGGATGAGACCAGGATCGTGCCTGGTAAGGGGGAAAACATACCAGGTAAGGCTGGGGGTCACGGAGCTGGCGGTGCACAGGGCTGAGCAGATTGAGGGATGCTTGTGCATGACTCCGTACCTCTTGCAAGCTGGGCAGCTCCTCATACACCTGTGGGATGGAGACATCATAGCATCCGTACACAGTGCCAACGCCTCAAGATTGGACAGCACAGGGATGCAGGACAATGAGATGGTGGCTGTGGTGGCACCACCTCAGCTTTTCTAACATCACAGGGATTCAGCTTGAGGACACCGCCTTGCCTAGGCCTTCACTCAACGAGGGAAGAACACCTCATTAGCAGTGAGAAACACTGCCAGGCTGTCCCTATATAGGACATTTGCTCAGTGGAGCAGCAGAATGAAGGACAGTTTCTTGCATGTAGAGTATCTTGAGCTTTGTGCTGCAAAACTCCCATGGGACAGACCAAGAAAATCCACCTTCATAAGACAAAATTTCATCCCTCTGCTGGCAAACAGGATTTGCCATGGAGATATCCCATCTCCAGGGGCACTGTGCCTTGCCAGCATTGCTGAGGGACTCCTCTCACAGACCCACCACCACCACCACCACCCTGAGCACCTTTTGACCCAAGCCCATCATGGGGAGAGAGGAGAGCTGCCTCTGACCTGTCCATCTCTCAAGTACATGCGATGGAGGGGCTCCACAGCACTCGGCCTGACCTTGGTGGCCTCTCCTCTCCTCCCCAGGATGTGGACCACCAACTCCTGCCCCACACTAGGTGAGGGCTCATTCTCCAGGGCCATGAGGTCCATGAAGGGATGACCTGTAGGGATGAAGAGTCAGGTTGCCAGCGGGTGACACCAGTGACAGGATTATGGAGCAAGAAGAAGAGCAAGTCAACGAGGTAGGAGTTTCCTAACTCAGTGGAGCTCACCAGCAGCATCGTAGAGCCGATATATTGCCTTAATCCCTGGAATAGTCATCTTCTCTTCCTCCTCTGTGAACTTCAGGCACGGGTAGCCATTAACCTCCACCAGCTGTGGAAAAGGAAGTGATGGGGATGTACACCTTATTTTTTCACATAAACACCATCCCCGGAGGTTTGCAAGAAAAGGGTAGATGTGGCATTTAGGGACACGGTTAGTGGACAAGGTGGTGATGGTTCAACAGCTGAACTTGATCTTAGAGGTCTTTCCCAATCTTCTATGACTCTATTCCAGCTCATACTGGTGCCGGAGACTGTGCAGAGCTGTGGTCTGATGCAAAATAACTGAGTAAATCATTAAAAAAACCCCACAACCTCAAATCATCCCAAGCCAAGTGGGGCAGAGCTGCTGCTCCTACCTTGTAAACACAGCCCAGCGATGGCTGTAGGGGACACGTCACCAGGTTTGTCCCCACGCCAACCATGTCAATCTCACTCCCCTGGTGTAACAGAGAAGACAATGAGCATCAACAGCTGCTTTTTTTTCCCCAAGCTCATGCTAAAACCAGAGCCACGGAGCAGGTCAGGGGCTGCTCGGCCCCAAAGTGCCTCCTGGTCTCCATATGTCCATCCTGCCCACACATGGAAACTTTTTTTTGTTCCCACCCAGGAAAGGCTGAGTCACAGGAAAATGACTGTCACATTTGTCCCTCCAATGCTCCAGCCCCAACATCACCTCTCGGATGAAGTCCTCCAGGCTCTGTTCGCTGATGTCATTGCTCACGGCTATGGGGATGCTCCCAAACCAAGGCACCTGGAAGCTGGAAAGGAAGAAAAAGAGCAGAAGAATGAGCAGGAAGGCAGTCCCAGGTTTGGGGGCTCTGAGAGCCAACGAGCACCCCGCAGGGCAGCGAGGGCTCCCACTCTAACAGCCACAGAGGCAGGACACGCAAAGATGTGGGTACCCAGGGCGGAGAAGCAGGGGATGCTCTCCGGATGTCTGCACGACTCACTGAGCACCGCAGGCTCGGAGCACCTTCCGGGTGTCCTTGGACTGCTGGATGAGGTCCCCGCTATCCAGGCGCACCCCGATGGCGCGGTACCCTAACTGGTGTAGGGCCAGTGCTACAGCGCAGAAATTGGGCAGACCGCTCCTGACAGGGGCAGGGAGAAGAATTAGCGTTCGTGTCCTGCACCAGGTGACAGTGAAAGATGGGGACACAGCAAAAAAGGCAACCTCATGACGCAGTAAGTGTCCAGCAGCCCCTGGAAGTCCTGTGGAAAGGCGATGGCGTAGGACACGAAGGCAGCCAGCTCACCGCGGTTGGGTTTGTCACTGGGGGTCCCCAGCAGCTCACACACACGCTGCAGCCACGACTCAGCCAGGGATGGGAGATCCATGGGCTCCCCACCTGCCAGTGGTGACAGGACCTGCTTGGAGATATCAGTGATGACACTGAACCAATCACGTTGACTTCAGTGGGTGAAATGAGTTCTAATGCAGGTCTCGTGCACCCCATACCATGTGCATCCCTTTTCCCTTCCAGCAGCTATGGGGATGGCTAAGCCATATCTGGGATGTCCCATCCCCACGGTCATATCAGGGGTGTCCTATCCCTGTCCCATCTGCAAGCACTCACTCTGGGCTGCACCTCCTCCAGCGACCTGAAGGACATGATGAAGGAATGGGCGACGGTGCCACGCACTGGGATGCCATAGAGCTTCCCTGCCAGGACGTTGCTGGTGTAGTCAAAGCCTGGAAGGAGGGATGAGGGCTGACAACATGACAACAACACAGCATGGATATGTGGGGCAGCACTCACCTCCAATATAGGAATACTTGGAGGCAGAAAGTCCACCATCCGGACCCTGGGCGTGACGTAGACCCAACTCCATCAGCTTCATCTCTGGGCCAGCAAGAAGGCGGAATCGAGCGGCATTGGTGGCCACCAGGCTGGAAGGGCCAAATCACACCAAGTCATGTTGGTGACAAATGGGACTATCATTTGCTTGGGGACCACCACAACTCAGTCACAGCCAAGATACAGGGCCAAAAGTTGGTACAGCATTGGGAATGATAAAGGGGACCGTGGTTTGTTTGGCGAACAACTCCACTTGGTCACAGGGACAACAGCTGGTCCAGTAGAGATGGACACATCGCCCTGTAGAACCCCAAAAAGGTTGTAGGATCCTCTACCTGGCGTAGCTGACCAAGCACAGCAAGGTGGTCTCCAGCAGTTGCACCACCAGCAGCGGTCCCTTCACCTGTAGGAGCGGGACCTGCGGGGACAGCACGGTGACATCCCCACAACCACACACACCAGAGATGGGGACATGGGGACGCTCGGCCATGTGTCGCACCCTGGAGAAGACAATGGAGCCTTCAGGCACGGATGTGACGGTCACCTCAGAGGCGTCCACGGTGCTGAGGTAATCAAAGAAAGCATCCTCCGTCGTGCTGGGCAGCACCGAGCGCAAGTAGGCGATGTCTGCAGGGATGTCAGCTCGTGTCCCTGTCCCTTGTAAGGCATCATCCCTCCAAGGGACTTCCCTCGGGTCCCCAAGCTCCTCTGGGGGAACCCCACGTGCCACCAAGGGGTCTCCTGGTCCCTCTGAGGGATGTCCCTTTCTCCATCAGATCCCTCTAAGGGACATTTCCATGTCCCCTACCTCCCTTTGAGGACTCAGTTCTCCTTCAGAGAAGTCCTTGTGTCCCACAGATCTTCCTGAGAAATGTCCTTGTCCCTCTAAGAGATGCCCCATGACCCATCTGAGGACTCACATCCCTCTGATGGCACATCTCTGTCTCCCATCCCAGGCTCCCATCCATTAGGACTTTTGAGGGACATCCTGATGCCCCATGGTCCTCCAGAGGGATGTCCCCACCTTGTCTAGTTCCCTTGGAGCACTCAGATCCCTCTGAGTTCCCTGTCTCTCTAAGGGCCATCCTCCTGTCCCCATGATTCCTCTGAGGACTCCAGACCTTCTGAGGGCTGTCCCTGTGCTCCCTCCAAATTCCTCTGAGGAGTTCCCTGTCCCTCTAAGGGACATACCAGCGTCACCACCCCAGACCCCTCTCTCTCAAGGCCCTCTGAAACACACCCCTGTCCCCCCCCCCCATGTTCCTTTGAGAGATGTCCCCGTGTCCCCTGGGTCCTACTGAAGTCTAAAGGGATGCCCCCATGTCACCTAGATCCCTTGGGGGACTCTGGTGTCCCTCCGAGGAATGTCCCTGTCCCTCGAGTCCCCCCCAAAGGGCTGCCCACAGGTCTCTCTGTTGAGTTCCCTGTCCCATCTGAGGACTCAGATCCATCTGACAGATGTCCCTGCTCCCTTTGAGGAACCCCCCCCGTCCTTCTAAGGGCCGTCCCTATGCCCCCAGATCCCTCCAAAGCACACCCGAGGGATCTCCCCGTGTCCTAAGGACGAGTCTCCAGGGATATCCCCACGTCCCACCCGAGGACTCGCGATGTCCCCTTCCCCAATCCAAGTCCCCCTAAGGGGTGTCCCCGCGTCCCCCCCCCTCCCCCTCCCCTTCCCCCCCCACAACGACCCACCCGCAGCCGAGAAGCGAAGAGCCCCGAGGCTGCGCAGAGCCTGGCCCAGCCCCGCTCCCACAGCGAAGGCGGCACCGAAAGGTTCCCGACGGAAGAAGAGCTCGGCGGCCGCGGGGTCCCGGTGCCTCCCCGTCCGCCACAACGCGTACGCCATCGTCAGGTGGTACAGATCGGCCAGAGGAGCCATCGGCGGAGCGGGGCGGGGAAGAAGAGCGGGGCAGCATGGGAGCGAGGCGGGGATGCGGGGACGTGGGGACACCTGGTGGGAGGACGGGGAATGCGGTGGCGTGGGGATTTGAGTCGGGGATAAAGGCTCGGAGGGGGGATGTTTGGGGGATAAGGGAGCAATTGGTAGCGTAGGGGGGACGTGGTGCATTGTGGGAGAGGGACATTTGGGGATGGGGGCACTCAGTGGTTTGGGGGGGGACATAGGGGACACTTGGTGTGGCTTGGGAGGGGACATGGAGTGCACTTGGTGGCTTCAGTGGGGGACAGGAGACACTTGGGGCTGGGGGAACAGGGACACAGGGCACTCATAGGGGCATGGAGGGGTACAGGGGGGCATTTTGTTGCTTGCAGGGACAGGTGGTGACAGACAGTGAATGCTGGAAAGGGATATTGGGGTATTTGGCTTCGGGAGGTACAGAGAGAGGAGGTGGTGGCCTGGGGGGAGGACAGGAACATGGAGAAATAGGGACGGGGAGCACCTGGGGGCTTAGGGGACATAGTGGTGGGCACAGGGTGGCTTTGCATGACAGAGAAATGTGGGAGATGGGGCATTTGGTGGCTTGAGGAAAGGGAAACATTACTTCTGTTTTTAAGGGAGAAAGACTGGGGGAACTACAAGCTGGTGAGCCTCATTTCTGAGCCTGGAAAGATCATGGAGCAGATACTGCAAGAAGCTATGCTAAAGCAAATACAAGATCAAGGAGTGATCTGAGACAGCCAGCATTGCTTCACCAAAGGCAGACCTTGCCTGACCAACCTGGTGGCTTTCTATGATGGAGTGAGAGCTGTGGCTGTCATTACAGTACAGAAAGGACATGGAGCTCTTGAAGCAGGTCCAGAGGAGGTCCACTATGATGATCAGAGGGTTGGAGCACCTCTCCTGTGAGGAAAGGTTGAGGGGACTGGGATTGTTTAGCTTGGAGAAGAGAAGACTCCGTGTGGACATCATTGTGGCCTTCCGCTACTGAAGGAGGTAACACATGGCAGTGGGGATACAGGGCATAGCAGCAGACACAGCACATGGGCACAAAGGGCACAGAAGGATGTAGGAGACAGTGGATGGCAACACATGGATGACTAGGGACAGCAGGATGTAAGAGATAAGGCACAGGGCAGGCACAGAGCACTGCAGTGCCAGTTTTCCTAGCTGGGTGGAGTTGTCACTGCTGCAGCTCCATCTGTACTCACAGTGCAGCCACGCAGTGCTTCCAACTTGCTGGGTGTTGGCAGCTGGACCTTGGACTCCGGCACTGTGACACCCCATGAAGTGTCCTCTCCTTGCCACAGGCCAGACTAAGCACAGGCCTGGTTCCTCACAAACCAAAGGACCTGCAGAAGTGACCTGCTAAGGGTATCACAGGCAGCAACCTGGAAACACAGGTATCCTCTTGTCGAGGTCTTCCCTTTTATCAAGAGAACAAAACAGGGGAAATACCCTGACATCTTACAACATATCACTCTGGGGAAGTCACATTTAACAGAGAAAACCATCATCCAATCTGCACTCCTTGATCTTTTTATTAGTTACAGTATCACAGAGGATAGGTTTGCTTCTAGATCTTGTTGAAAGCAGCAATGTCAACACTTTGCACCTGCAACACAACAAAAGCAGCAACGAGAAGTCACTGAGGTGTTTTCAGAAAGAAAGGATTCACACTGGGGGAATTCTTCACAGCATGCACTAGCTCTGCTTAAAATAGACTGAGCATTGCACAGGTCTGAGGCCAGCTCCCCAGCCACCCTCAGGAGACATAACAGGACACTGGTGTTAGCTATTGCATCAATCTTTGGGTAGCTCCTTCAGGTCAGCCTTTTTACCCTCCCATTTCCATGGCAGTGGAGACAGAATGGGGATGGAGGCACCTCCAACATTAACCACCAGGGTTAAAACTCAT
This sequence comes from Lagopus leucura, assembly GCF_019238085.1. NCBI lineage: Eukaryota > Metazoa > Chordata > Aves > Galliformes > Phasianidae > Lagopus > Lagopus leucura. Next base: position 90,418,054 of record NW_024962263.1, read on the forward strand.
GCATTGCCACACTGGAGCTGCCCAGGTTGAGCATAAAAGCAGGAGTTGCTCCAAATGGGCTGGATGAGGAGCAGAAAGACTGCAAAATGGCTCAAGAAAAATACTTACATAGTCCTCAAACTTGGTGATCTCCTCCTCCAGGATGTCTGTCCCGACTTTATCATCCTCTACTACACACTGGATTTGGAGTTTCTTAATGCCATAACCTACTGGGACCAGCTTAGATGCTCCCCACACGAGCCCATCCATTTGGACAGACCGCACACACTCCTCCATCTTCGCCATGTCAGTCTCATCATCCCACTGCAAGGGCAGGGAGAAGGTATTAAATGTTTTCCTTGAGGTCACATGAGAATGACAGAAAAAAAATGAAAGAACCATAGGAGTTGGAGGAGACTTCCTGAGATCACCACATGCAATTGCACTGCTTATGGATTCTTCCTGCACACCCTTCAGATATGAGGGGGAATTCTTCTTACATCAACATATCTGCTTTGGAACAACACAAAGGCTGCAATATCCCACCTGCAATCTCCCACCTCACTCTGAACCCTTGCATGTTTCCAAACAGGTCAAACCTTCAACTCAGATGCACAAATGAGATGATTTGCAGCTTCACTCAGGAGCTCTCCCACTTCACCTACTCACCGGCTTCACGTCCAGAAGGATGGAAGATTTGGCAATCAGACCTGGTTTCTTGGCCTTCTTTTCTGCATACTGACGCAGTCTCTCCTCCCGCACTTTGGCAGCCTCTTGATCTTCCTCTTCGTCATCGCTGCCAAAAAGGTTGATGTCATCATCATCATCATCTTCCTCTGCAGCAGCTGGCTCAGCTTTCTTTGCAGGTGAAGCAGATGGCAACTCTACTTTCTTGGAGGGAACACCGAATGGTTCCACTTTCTTCATGAGGGTGACGTGCAGTCAAGTTTGCAGTAAGGAAAATGGGGAGAAGAGTTCACATTGCTACAGACAGTAAAGCACAGCCCACAAGGTGTGAAGAATTAGCCACCAGCCATGAACATAGGACACTGGACCAGGAGGACCTTTTGAATTTGCCCATCATAGCCATATTACAATTCACAGAGTAAAAACAGTCAAGAGCTGATCCTTCTCCTAAGGCCTCAGAGGTTCAGAATATCCAGAACACGAGCAGGAGAGCAGCTGAGAACCTGGCCTTACAGAACAGCCTTGCTGGATGCTCCAATGCCATAATTTATCTAGAGATCATGCATTGCCCTGAAGACCCCTGGAGGTGAACAGCTTGTCATCTTCCACTCAGGTGGAAAACACACCCTTTTCCCAGGATGCTGCAGATCTACAGATTTACAAGCAAATTCCTACCACAAGATTTACTGCAATTTATTTTCTCCCTCAACAAGAGGAGCAGTACAGCTCCTAATTTAAGGCACTAGCAACTGAACACCTTCCTCAAGCATGAGCTTCTTTCTTTGCCTTCAGGTATATTTCCTTCTGCATAAACTGGTTTGGGAAAGATAAGGCAGTTGCCAAAACTGATGGAAAAGCTGTACCAATCTCATCCTGACTGTATCTCCATTCCCAGCACCCAGACAAACCTCAGAAGCAACCTGGCACTTTGTGACAATAAAGCAGCACTCTGCTGGGACTCACCTGGGTTGGTGGAACAGGTGAGGGTTGATGGGAGGTAGATTTTTCCAGAGCATTCAGGCGACTTTCCAGCTTGAAAATGGCCTTCTGGAGATCTGCAACAACTGCAAGAAGAGCGTGGTGTGGGGAAAAAACAGCCTGAAGACTGTGCATCAGCTCTAAAGTTAAGTCAAGCTACCCCGACCAGCCTGCTTGTATGATAGAAAGTTCTTCTACTTACCATTGTGAAGGTTTTGATTTTCTACCTCCAGGTGAGAGATTCTGGAAAGAAGCTCATTTTGGTCACCAGAACTCGTGCTTGCACTCTGCAACAAGGAAAATGGAAACGAAACAAATCTGTTCACCTACTCCCAAGCTCAGTAATTCAGTGAAACAAAGCAGAGTCAAACATTTGGAGAAAAAAAAAATAAATTAAGAACTAAGCTAAAATCATGGACACGAAAGCTTCAAAGAAAATAAGCTGGCTCTACATAATGAAGCATGAAACATCAACAAGTTTCATCTGGCAGCGATGAGCAAAGGATGAAGTCACTCCTTGCAGTCTCAGACCATCACTAAACAACACAGAACATGATGGAAGTTATCACACTAAGTCCCTTCTCTGGGGCAGCTGTCTCCTCTTACAGATGAGCTGAGGCACAGAGCACAGAAATGACCTGTTAACATCACACAGCAAAGTCCCTGTGAAAGGCTGCAAAGAGATCACAGCATTTCTACGCTCCCACCTTCCCCAGTCCGGCCCTCAGTTCCTCTCAAAGCAGCTTTAACTTTACTTGAACACACCCTGAGGGAGCAATTACGCCGATTCAGCTTCAAAAGCATTCGGTTTAAAAGCAAAAAGGGCTTATCTGTAACTTCAGATCATCTCAAAAAAAAAGAAAAAGAAAAAGAAAATACAGTCATTCATGCTTGAAGTGCTTTCTATAACTAAATACAACAGTGAAAGTTTATATTCTTCCAAGTGCACTCTGCATATAATAATGCTGTTTTCAGTCATGGCTGGCAAGCAGTCACTTAAGATTTAAGAGAGAGGAATACAAGGAAATGGAAAACAGGTGTGGGAGATGCTGAGCCCTGGGAGAGCAGGGCTCTTTTATGGGACATACAGAGCAGTGGGAGATGCTCTGACATTCCTGCTCAGAGACCTTTCCCCACACACCCCAAAGGGACAGAGACCAGAGGTCAAAACCACCACGAAATCCATCTTTGAAGGCAGTAAAGGCTCAGGGATGGAAGTGCAGATCTGCAGCTCCTAAATGCTGTGCTACTAAGACCCTGTTGGGTGAGCTACAACCGTATGCCAAAAGAGAAATGCTCCTCGTTGAAAAGAACCATGTCTGCACTGCAGCCTCTTCCTGCATCACACAACCAGCTCCATTCATGCTGAGAGGACTTACAGTTGAGCGGCCTGACTGCCTCTTTTGACGGGCAGGAGCTTCTTTACTACGTGGACCTGTCTTCTGCTGGAAAGGGCAAAAAGTTTGGGGGATGTTTGGTTCAACAAAGAAAACGGAAAAGCATTTCACTCATGCTGGAGGAGTGCAGGAAGCAGATCCACATGCTGGCAAAGTGGTCAAACGACGAGTCAGCATCAAACCAACTCCACACCAAACAAAGCCTGCATTAAAACAGCCGCCTGGGAGCTCTGCTCTTTGTGCTACGCATCTCAGTGCCTGCAGGAAGTCACACAGCAGAGGGGCAGAGTGAAGAGCACAGCCTTGTCACTTCCCCACCTGTGAGGTCAGGGATGCATGCAATACTGCAGCACACACCGTGGCCTCCGCTAACTCTGCCCATGCACGGTGTAAGACCCTACAGGCAGAAACACAAAGCTACAAGGCTCCTAGCAGGTCTCCAATTACCACTGATGACCTTATCTTAGAGAGGAGAAAGGCAACACAACACCATTCCACACCCAACAACTCAATGGTGTTGGTTTCCACCCTTGCACTGCTAGCCACAGTGGGCTCACTGTATCATGAACTATAGATTTATGCACCAAAGGCAAACATTGAATTGCAAATGGGCTCATTATCTGACCTCTTCCTGCTTTAAACGCATCATCCACGGTGCAACTTAATGCAAGGGCCAAGGTCTAAGTTAACTCAATGAGAAGGCTGAAATCTGGCAGGAGTCACACCCATCCCCACCCCAAAAAAGCACTTTTACTCATGATCATCACACATACAGGAGCTGCCACCTGCAAGGAGAGCTGCAGCAGAACCTTCACCCCCCTGACAGCAGCCTGTTGATTCAGCACAGCAATGCAGCTTTTGGCAGTTTGAAGCTCTCATCACGTTTCTGAGACAAACACTGCAGCATTTGAGTGGGCTCTGTGCTTACCAAGAAAGGATGGAGCTGTGGCTTGCAGTAAGAGGGCTTTGAAACCAGACCGTGTGACAACACTGAGCCAAGATCCCAATTCTGGAAGGTGGTCATGTCCTACTTCAATAAGCTATGAAAATGGTCCCACAGGAATCTGTGGGCTGCCCCCTGAGTTGAGGATATCAAGGACTCTAGAACAAATTTTAAGAACCAGAGACAAGAGCAGTAATGAAAAGCTGGCAGAGGCTACACTTCTTCATTATGAGCTGAAAGACAAATTTATGTCTGGACTTTAACAGCTCAGAGCTCTTTCTTTGCTAACAGACACAGATGGAAAAGCTGGCACTTTCCTCCAAGAAGGATTTGGAGGTATCAGCCTTTTCCCATCATGTGTAAACCAGTTGCAAAGCACAGCATGCAGCTTTTACCAACTGTGTTTCAGACAGGACAACACGTAGGCCCTCCAGTTTGTTCCCAAAGCACTCAGTGCTTCATACAAAAACCAAACCTATTCCTTGCATGCAGAGGTGCATGCACCTCTCTCCAGGTCAGCCTGCCAGAGCTTGGGAAATACAGGTTTGGCCATATACCAAACTGAAAACAAACAGACATAATCATGTTTGATAACTAGAAGATGCTTTCACCTGCATAAGGCCAGCAGGATGAATCTTAGTTGGTTTCTGAACATGGCCTCAGAGCACTTATGCAATATCAAGAGGTGTGTGCAAAGCTTTGAAACAAACCCAGGAGCTGCACAAATACAGGGGGGGGTTTATAACAGAACAAAACAGGGCACAGCAGAAAGAACTTCAGAATCCAGCATCCATTCATGAAAGCCCCATGGGAGGGTTTAGGAAATAGGAGCTCAGCCACCAGCACTGCTGGACTTGCTGCTGATGCTGGACAAGTCATTCCTTTCCATGCCTCATGACCCCATCTGTAAGATCTCACCACCACCAGCTGCAGCACATGTTGAAAACATGGCCTGGGAAAGCATTAGTGATGTAGCAGATGTCAGTTGGAGTGATTGCTGAAAGCAGGGATGACCATGCAATGCAGGGTGAAAGGTATGTGCAAACAAATGTTTCTGGCATCAGAGTTCTGTGCTTTCCTTCAGGAGGTACAAAAGCAGCACCCAAACCCTTCCACAGCACTCCATCACACACTGCAGAACTGAATTTCAGGCTTGCTCTATGGGATGCCCTGTCCAGGATTAAAAAAATAACCCTTCAGAAACAAAAGCTGATGGTTCTGGCTCATTTCTCAAATGCTCAGTCCTTCTAACCCAACACGTGGAAGCAGAACACTCAACTGTGGCTTACTGCTGATGTCCCAGGGCCAGGGTACAGCCATGGGTTGAAAAACCTAAGAAAGAAGCTCTGTGGAATGATCAAAATAAGAGACAATCTGTAAAATGAGATCAAGGAAGAGACCACTGCCATGTTCCTGGCTTTCCCAAGACACTGCATACTCTGGGAGCAGATTAGGGCACAGAGTGCTTTCCCTAATGCGTGTATGTAGAACAGTGCTTTTCCTTCAAGCCTGGAAAATTCAAGCCTGCTTTTTGCAACAACCCAGATTCCAATTTTGAGATGCCGTGGCTCAAGCCTGGCCTTAAATCCTCAAAGTCTTCTTTGCAGGAAACAAAAAACAGAACAGTTTTTGATATTCAACACTGAACTCCTGTTGGTGTTTAAAGTACTTTATATTCACAGCACTGTTCTGGCTTTGGTCTGGTGCTTTGCCAGTTCTCCTAGCCTTCCCTATGACAGGACTTGGCTAACCCAAGCTGACACACTTCTCACTAAGCAGGAGGCAAAGGCCAGGACAAGAAGCTCCTCAGGCTGTGCTCAGTCTCTGGCAAACCACAGTCCATTCTGTGAGATGAGAACACACCTGCAGGGCAAACCCAGCAGCACTGCCATTTGATTTCTATTTAGGTTTCCTGGCTCCACTCACCACATCCAGGCTCTGGCTCCTGCAGGCTGCAGGTTTTGGAGGAAACTGATGTTAGATCTTGCTGGATTTGAGAAGGTCTTAAAATGCTTTATTTGCAACAAGCTTTCCAGCCTTGGCGGAGATGGAATGGGGGTTCACTCCCCCACCTATTTGCCTCACTGAAGTCCAAGCTAAAAGGCTTAGACAGGGGCTGATAATTTCTACTGAATGCCCCGAGTATTATTTTCCCTGCTTCCCTGAGCTGTTAGTTGAAATACTGATGCTCAAGTCAGAAATTAGCATTAAAAAGCTTCTAAGCACTTCCTTCCTCTTTCATAAGACCTCCCAACTTCCCAGTGATTCCAATGCTGTGCTCAGAACCATCAAATCCAACCACAGCAAAGCTCACCCTTTCCCAGCAGCCTTGCTATCAATACACCCCACTGCTCCTGCATCCAAATTTCCACGTAGCACTTGGATCACTCACACAAGCAGTTGCAGAAGCTGCTTTTGTAACGTCAGCTTCCACAGGAACAGTAGCATCACCATGGGAAAAGCAATTAGCCTAACTCCTTTGTATTCACCCCAAATACACAGCTTCTTACTGCTTGTGTTAAGGAGGAACACAAAATACTCCCCTGGGAAAGTACTCAATCCCCTCTTAGATGTAGAAATAACTCCCAAGAGGGAGTTATGAGGCCAAACCAATACAGATAAAGGATGGTTATCCTCAGATGGAAGACATGCTCAAGTATGCAGAGGCCAGAAATGATATTCTACCTTTCCTGACTTCTTCTCTTCGCCCATAAAACCAAATCACTTTTCAATTTAAACTACCAGCTTCTTGCTGAAAGCACTGATTACAACAGTGCTGCCTGTTACGTCCTATCAGCACAAAAAAACACCTCCAGAAATGCATTATTCTGAACGTTTATGGGATGGTCCAGCTTGAATTCCCAAGATGCAGCAGATGGAAGACACCATTTTTTTGCACATACCCTAAACTGAAAGCAAAACAGGAAAGAGAAGGTGGCAGCTCAGTGTACCCCGAGGGACCGATCCTGCTGGCAGCTCAGTGCTTTGCTGCCCAGCAAGGCTGTTTTAGCAGTGAATTGTTAAGTGTTGTGGGAGCAAACTCGAAAAACCCATCAGGAGAAAAAGTAAAGAAATGCAGCTGAATAATTTTTTGTTTAATCCCAAATGCAGTTAGTTAAGGTCACTTAAAGGCTGGTAGCAACGGCGCTCCTGGTAAGATTGTGCCATGCTGGTGATACACAGCGCTGCACACCTTACGCGTCTCCTCTGACTTAAAACTAAGAAGCCACACCATCTATGAAGTGTTCACAGCAGGGTTCTGCACCACAGCTAAAAAAAATGGTTGCAGGTAGCCAGCTGGTGAGAGCTCGGGTACTCACTCCGGCCAGCGATTTCTGGATATTCTCCCTGGCTCTGGCAATGTCGCGGAGGATCGTGCTGGCTCCGTTCTCCTGCAAACAGTGCAGAAAGAACCAAGATTTTCTTTTAAAAAGAAAATAGGAAACATGGGGAAATTGGTCAGGGAGGTTTAAGAACAACAACAACAAAAAAAGGTAAGTATAGGGGAGGGTTCCTTCTAATGATTCAGAATGTGTTACTGAACTAGCTGCAAGGATCGGTTCTTAATCAAGCAGCACACATCAGACACTGGTCACAACAGACCATGTGTTCAGAGATCACCCAGTGAAGGGCTTTCCAAGTTCTGTTCTTACCCTGCACAGTTTGCAGGCAGAGGGCTGAGTCACCTCTCTGCTCCTAAGAGATCTACCATTAGGCAGCCCTTTTTCTTTTAATATTACCTGTCACTTCTTGCCTGAATGCAATGGCAACTCCAACTAAAGCCTTGTACCCAGCAAGGCAAATCCCAGGGTACAGCCACACACAGTAGCTTGTTCCCCTTATTTTCCTGCTGACTTGATAGGGAAGATTTCCCCTCCTATGAGGGGAATGGATCATTTTCCATGATCCACTGACTCCTCATCTCTTCTAGACTGTAACCCCACGAGCAAGATCTGTGACATGAAACTGCCCACAAGCCTCTGTTATACAGCTCAGACATGCACCAGCCTGAATTCAGGTGGATAACCACTTGGAGGCTGCAGACAGGTTTAAACGACCACTGATCTTTATCCTTAGCACAGAAGTGGATGCAAGAACACTACACCATCTCCATCAGAGCCTTCACATCATCTCTCGGAGCCAAAACCTCCTTACATGGCACAAAATAAACTGTTCTCTTCCCCCTTTCTGCTCCACCCAAAGATCTCTTTAATTTTTATGCAAGTATCCCCAGTGCTGTGCCACCACTATCCTAGCACAGGCAGCAGGAACAGACAGAGCATGCCTACAAGTTACTACTGAAGCAAGAAGCTTCCCATGGAACCCCTGCAGGACAGCCACGTGAATCACTAAGCAGCTTTCCACATCACCAACTAAGTGCATAAGCAGTTATCAGCTTTTTCACATTGCAAGAAGAGGTTATAGTAGCTCTGTGCTTTAAAAGGCAATAGTTTAGGACTAAGAATTGTGTGAACTGTTTTCTTTGAGGTGTGTGCTGCAGCAGCACCACGCTCCCATTCCACCTGCTCCCCCCACCTCAGCGCTGTGATGCAGTTTTCCTGCGTCATAGGATGCAGTATTGCAAGGGGTACAAAGAGAGGAACTCGTTAATTTGGAGACATGGCACCTTCACAGAATCATAAAGGTTGGCAAAGACCTCTGAGATCATTTAATCCAACCTTTCTTTAAACATCAAGCATCATATATATCCAATATAAGCCTTGCCAAGACAAGCTTAGTAGCTCCAAAACCACAGCAAAACAGCACCTTCACAAGGGCACCTCATCTCCCAGCACACTGCCTGTGCTGAACAAGTTCTGGTGCACAAACAACAGACAAAGACAAGGTGGGGTGGGCTTAGCGAGCCTCTCACACTTGGAAAAAAAGCAACAGTGAGTGGAAACAATGCAGAACACATCCAGGTGGACACAGTGTCCTTCTGCATTAAGGCTCCAGCACACCTGAGAGCACATTACCTGCTGGTGTGAAGAGCTGCCGGCCGGCCCGTTCACCTGCTGCTCGTAGTACCTTCTCTCAGCATCATCATACTTAAACTTCTCAAACCAGATCTTCTCATCCAAAAGGAAGTCAACTGCCATTTTTCTGCAGAGGGAGGAGAGGAAAAAAAACAAACAAATGAGTTTCTAGGAGCGTTTCAGGTGAGAATCTTGCAATGGGGTTGCGAGAGCAGTGCTGTCTACCCCATAGGGCTGTGAATGTAGCTTTCTGCTGAGCAGATCCCCCTCTGGTGGGAAGCCTTAAGTAAACAGGATCCTATTAAGAAAGCAAGGTAGGCTAATCAGCCACCCAAGGGCACGGGGAGGGCACAATAAATCAGCTGATCTGTACCACCTTCCAGCAAAGAGCCTCCCGAGGAGGATTTTCTAGATCATGTTCAACACACAATGAAATCCACCACTAAGAAAGATGCCCTTTGCATGAGACAGATAGAGAATAATGCTCTTAAAGCTGAAAGCGGAGACAGCAGAATCAAGCCACAACTCTGTCAGGCATTTCCTGATCTTACAGGTCACAAATTTCAACAAATTTCAGTTTTCCTTTAACAAAGCTCTGAACTGATGGCTGCCTTAGCATACGCCTCATCCGGCCACTTCACTGCATGTAGAAACCCAGCTGCTGCAAGGACAAAGCATCACAACAAAAATCACACCACGACCAGGTTCTACCCACTCAATACTGAGAAAGCAACTCACCCCCTAACCCAATGCATGCCCCAACCCAACACATCCCCTTCCTCATCGGCTCTCCAACAAACATTTCCAATGAAGCCAACAGTGAAAACACTCATCCTCCTCACGCACCCATTCCAAAGACACCAGTATGGGTTAATCTGCATTGAAACCATTCCTACTTGCTCAGGATGTGAACTAACTAGTTCTGGCCAACTAAAACTGTCCCATACAGAACAGATGCGCTCTGAAGCTTGTCTATAAACACCAATCCATACCAGCTGATGTAATGTTCATCTGACAACTTTTCCAACAAATACTAGCTCTGGAATCTCCTTTTTTCCCCCCCCAGATGCATCAGTCTCTACCTTAGCACTGCCAAATGATGTTAAAGCAGCAGACTTCAGCCAAGCCCTGTGTCATTACAGCAAACTTTGGGGTTCAGGCAGTCACATGGAAAAGCACAGATTTAACAGAGAGCACAGCATCATACTGCATCTTATCCAAGACTTAAAAAGGACGCTTCTATAAATCAATTCAAGGACAGAAAATGCTTATCTACAATTCACAACAGAGTTCATCTATAATGAGAAGCTCTTCCTGACCAACCACACCTGGGCACCACGTAAGCTAGAATCCAGCTAGCTTGCAAACCAAATGGTTTAATAAATCACTAAAGCAACTTATTCCCCTCTCTGAAGGGGTTTCCCTACTCCCCATCCCACAAACAACCCAAGAGCAGCCTCTCCCTACAGCACAACACACGCTCAGTCCTGTGGACACCAAAGGATGCTCATCTTCTACACACGCAAACTCCTCCAGCTCAATCCTGACTCAATTTAGCATGTGTGTTACCCCCAGAATAAACTTCTCCTACTTCTTTTCTGGTGCAGGTACACTCGGAGCCTCAGCATCTGGCTGGGATTTCACCACTGTGGGTTGTGGCATCCCCGTGCTCTCTTTTGCTCCTGACATTTTCAGAGCTTCAGCTGCATAGTAGCGCGACTCGGCGCTGTCGTACGTCATCTTCTGGAGCCACACACGCTCACTGTCCTCATGCAGGAAAAAGGAGGTGGGTGGAGGCTGCTGAGAGCTGCTGATGAGCTCCACGTGTTCAGCACCTGCTTGCTTCCCAACCTCCTGCTGGTTCTCTGCGGCTCGGGGGGAGCCTGGAGGGTGATGATCAAACATGTTCTCATAGAAGCTTTTCTCAGCGCCGTCGTAGAGAGGTTTCTCCAACCACACCTCTGACACGAGAGCTTGCAAGCTGGAAGCCTGAGGTTTACCGTTGACTGTGGGCTCTGCGGAGCGAGGCGAGCTGCTAAGGAGGGGAGCAGAATTAACAACATCAGGAGCTAAGCTGGGCGTAGCAGGCGTAGGCAGCGCTGTCACATAGCCTTCATCCGGCGTCCCCAGCCCGACCTTCCCACCATCTGAGCACACAGAGGGGATGGCGAGGATGTTTGGAGGAACAAAGAACTGAGACCTTTCAAGGAACGCCTTCTCAGCCTTGTCAAAGTCAAACTTGTTGACCCAGACGCCCTGAACGACATGGTGGCACGCGCTCAGGTTGCCATGGGAGCAGGACAGGGCTGCTGGAAGCATCCATGGCTCGGGAGCATCTTGGACAGCTTCTGATTCAGGCAGCTCAGTCTCTGCTGCCTCCTGGTATTGACAATCCACTAATCTTTGCCTATACAAGCTCTCAGCATGATCATACAAAGGTTTGTCAAACCACACACTGTCAGCTAATAAACCACTCAAAACAGAGTCTACCTGGGAGACCATGTTTTTGGGTTTGGGGGAACGTTTCCTCTTCCTTTGTTTCTTGCCATTTTTGCCTTTCTTCAGGTCTCCCTTGAGTTCACCTTCAATGGAATCATCATTGCAGACCCCATTGACAGCCTCCAGCTCCAAGCACTCCTCTGGAACCACGGTGGCCAACATGGCTTCTCTTTCATAATGCAGTCTCTCCGCTTCATCGTATTTGTGCTTGTCTACCCACACCTTTTCTATGGGGCAGAGAGGCTTCCTGGTCCTCATCTTCCAAAGAGTGGCAGCATTAAAAGATAAGCACAACAATGTAGTTGCAGCAAGACTCAATCAAGCAAGGGCATGCATTAGATTTTAGTACTTTTAATTTCTACAAGTGCCAAAAACCATTATTATTCACCTTAAAGAGCCTAAGCCTTTAATTAAATTCCTTTTTAATTACAAATTGTACCTCAAGGAGGCCAAACTGCCTTCATTTTTCCATGATAGTAGCTTAGCCCTTAATTATCCATCCGGTATGATCAAGCAGGCACTGATTTGGGAAGATATGCTTAAAAAAAAGAAGGATGCTCTAATTCTCAAGTATCCTTAGAGGTCATTGCTTACACTCATTTGTGTTCTGCTCCTGAAAAGCCAGGAGAGGGAGCTGATAGCACAATTTTGGTTCAAAACCCCCCAGGGACCAGCAATGAAAAGCAACCGAGAGCTGGAGATTGAGAATTAAGCTTATCCAAAAAAAATCTACTAAAGCAAAGCTGTTTTCTTCCCCAACATAATTTACTAGGGGAAAAAATAAGCTGTTTAAAACAGCAAAGCACTGCAGTGTTCTACTTAAATCTCCCTTAAAACAATCTTTACGTGAGCTCCAATGAGCCAGAACTTGCAGCTAAAGCATGAAGGCAAAACGTTTGGGTTTTTTTCCTATTGTTTAGATCAATAAGGACTCCTAAACAGAACATCAGGGTTCTGCATTTGTCTGTCCTGCTGTCTGGCTACACATTCATTCAAGTCATCCCAGGGAAAAACAAAAAAAAACCCACAAACAAGTGAATAAAGCCTTCAAGATCCTTTACTGGGAACACCTCAATCACCCAAAGCAGGTGTTACCATAGTCTGAAGCCATACATTCCCAAGAGAAATCTGAAAGTTGTGCAATAATCTGTCTAGAAATCCACCAGCAAAACTACAGACCAGCGCCTTCGTGCCCCATTTCCCACAAGTGCCAAACCATAGGACAGCTGCAGAGTACTTACTGTTTTAGTTCCTGCGACAGCAATAAGGAAAAATATAAAGTTTAAGAGACGTGGCCACGTTTCAGAGATTCAGCAAGGACACAGCCAACAGCTCATTAACTCCCCTCTTCAAATTGCACAGCACAGATCATTAAACTTATGGCTGATTAACTCTCCAGAGCCATGCACCCTTACCAGGACAGCCACTCGGTTATCTTTAATATTAAAGGACAAAAACCACAGTGATGTTGACAAATGAGAACAGGGAAAGCATCGTTTCTGCTCTGCATTCACCAGTCCTTCCAGCAAAAAGGTAAATACAAAGGCTTTCACTACGTAACAGTGTTTTTAACTACACAAACCACCACACCTGCTGGTGCAGATCTCTGCTTCAGACCTTTAATTCCAGATCAGAGCCCCTCCAGCTCTCCCAACACGCATTATTCTTCAGTTCTGCACAACCTACCAGGTGTTCTACAAAGCTAATGATATTATCAATACTTACCAGTGCCAAGTAATCAAATGCTCTCAAGTAACTCAGCCCAATGCTTAGCTGTCCCATAAGCTTACAAAAAAATATATCTATAAGACAACCTCTAATTTTTATCTGCTGCTTCAGTGCCTTGGTTCTGGTATTTGTCATCACAATTCCTGGGTATTTTAAGCCAGAATAAATCCGTGCAGTGCTTCCATTGCTGCAGGTCAATGCCTAAAGTTACTGCTGTTCTGTAAATCCAACGTAAGCTTTGGACTTCAGCTATTTGGCTGCATTATCCCCTGAAATCTAGCTACTTTTTAAGAAGCCCATGAAACCAAAGCACACCACACAATATCCTAGGGTTGCTGCCAAAAGAAAGTTAATTCCATTCTGTTCAGTGGTTGACGGAATCCATTCCCTTCTCCTCTGTCCAGGAAAACACTACATTTCTCTTCACTTGAGAGCCTGTAAAATAAATATATCCATCTCCTTCCCCAGAGTCAGCTTATAAAGATGTTAACAGCAGCTTCCCAGCTGCAACTTGCATTAGATCTTACACAATTTCCTGCACTGGAGCTGAAATGCCATTTAAATCTCACCTAACGTGCCAGGCTGAACACAGCTCTCCCAGAAATTAAGCCACACCGAGCTGTTAAAGTGTTTCCCACAGTCTTGAAAAGTCTCTTTAAACGAGCACAAGCAACAAATCTCACCCAACTCTGATTTCTGGAGGGGAGTGACAGCTGCTTTCTGCAAGTCATAAGCAAGGGAGTAAGATTACAAACAGTTCAGCTCCCTGGCAAACAGAGATGGCATTAAAAATAAGTGTCAGGTGGCAGCAGGAGGACAGGGACACAGAGCAGCTTGCTGTGAGACATCTCTGTGCTCCCCAGGGACAAAGAGCTGTAGGAAAAACACCAAGGACTACACAGGAACACGATTTCTGCAGGCCAAGGAAAAGAAACTGTCTAGTATTGATGTTTTGTTGGTTTAATTCCCTGAATCGACTCTGTCCTGCATCAGAAGAGCAGCACAAAGCAGCAGGAGAGGAACCACATCCATCAGGTCACTGTGCTACATCAAGTAGCTCCACACCAACCTTTATCCAGGGAAACAACAGTGGCACTCAACCTCTACCACCTAAAACTCTTTGCTCTCAGCCACAACACTGCTGACTACCAATGAAAACACAACAGAGACCACAGGAAATCAGCAGCAGGGAGTGACAGAAGTGGTCACCTTCACACAGAACAGCAAATTGAAAGCAAGCAAGGAAGAATAGGAAAAAAAAAGCATACCTGCAAGGTCAGAGAGAAAGAGGGCACACCTGAAAAAGGAGAAAAAAGAATTACAGCCATACAGCCAAGCAAAGGCACTTTCTCCTCCATACAAGACATCATTAGAGCTGATTCGAAAACATCAGTGATTTAGATGTGAAAGAACCAGTTGCCATGGGTTTTAGTGGGGCAGAAGGAGTGACACACAGCAGCAGCCTCAGCAGCTTGAGTTATCTCTGCAATGCTCTGCAAGCCCCAAGAGAGGATGTCAGCAGCTTCAGCCCTGTCTTGCTGCCAAAAACAGAGCTCTGGAATGGGTACCTCCTGAGTCAGCTATCAGAGAAAGAAAAGGAAAAGCAGCAATACAGGCATTAAGAATATTAGAGGGGTTGGGAAAAGCAGCATAGGGAGAGGGTAAAGCAAGATGAGCTGATGCCAGGTGCTGGAATGAGTGAAGGGACACACAGGCAGAGCCCAAACACAGCAGAGCTGAATGCAGAGCATGACCCATGCCAAGCGTTGCCCATTAATGGAGAGAGGATGATGTAGGAATTCAATGCTGCACGATTCCCAGCTCCAAACCAAGAATGGGTAAGGGGAAAACCCTGAACGGAGCTGGAAGATAAGCCTCAGGTAAATGGGTGCTCTTACACCCATCTTCCTACAACCTGAGACCCCACAGTCTCCCATTCCTTAAACCTGAGATAAGAGACAACAACAGGCAACAGAGGTTTCCCCACATCCTTTTGAGAAAGGTGATGGGGTCTCAGAGATAACCAAGGACATCATAAATGACATAGAGCCTCCCCACATCCTCTTTTTTTGGGGTGGGAATGTAGGAATATAAGTGATCTAAAACCCCCCCACACCTCCCTTTTTGGGGGGATGGGAGGGCATAAATGACCTAAACTCTGCTCCTATCCTCGTTTCTGGGGAGGACATGGGGTATAAATGACCTAAACTCCCCTCCTATCCTGCTTTTTGGAGGGATATGGGGTTATAAATGACTTAAAGCCCCTTTCCATCCCCCTTTTTTGGGGGGGATACAGGGGTATAAGTGACCAAAAGCCTCCTCCTAACCTCCTTTTTTGGGGGATAAGGGGTATAAGTGACCAAAAGCCCCTTCCTATTCACTTTTTTTGGGGGTATATGAAGGTATAAATGACAAAAGCTCCCTCCTATCCTCTTTTTTGGGGGTGCATGGGAGTATAAGTGTCTTCCCCACCCCCAACCCCTCTTTCCCCCGAAGCCCCAATGAGATGGGAGCCCGAAATCCCCTTTCCTTAAACCTGGGACAAGGAGAGGGGCCCTAAAAGATAACACAGCCTCACGTTTGGCGAACATCACGTTATGAATGACCTAAAGGCACTCCTCCATAAGAAAAAAAGCGGCCTCACAGATTTTGGGAGGGCATGCGTTACTCCTTATGCCTTCCAGCCCCTAAAGAACAAGCGGGGAGACCGTCCCAGCCCCTAACCCCACACCTCTCATCCGTCTGAGGGGACGAGGAACGAAGGGACCACAGGGAGAGCCCTCAACGATGAAGAGGAAGCCGAACGGGGATCACTCACCGGCAGCGCTGAGGCCCAGCACCGCCCCGCTCGGCCTCCGCGGGGCAAAAGGAGAGCAGCGTTTCGCGCGCAGGGCATTGTGGGAGCAGAGCGGACCACTCGAGGCAGCAGCGCGGGTGGGGGGGGGATAAAAAAAATAACGCGTACTTTTCGACGTTGAAAGGCGGTGAGGGAGAATCACACCTTCTTCGATAGATTTAAGAATCCGCGTAAAGAGCGCGGGGTGGGAGAAGAGAGAAGGAAGAGATGGAAAAAGGAAGGGTGAAAAAGGAGACTTCCCCCCCCTCGCGCGCATAGTGGTACATTCCAAACGCATCGGGAGCGTAGAGGGAGAGTCCAACTTCGTGGGAGAGCGGGGGGAGAGCGGAGCGGTCTAAAGGCGGGGAGAGGGGTGCGCGCATGCGCTGTACGTGTCGCCCCGCCCTTCCCTGCCGCCTCCGGGGGTCGGAGCGGAGACAAAGGGCGGCTCCGCCCCGCCCCGCCCCGCCCCGCTTATAACGCGCACCGCTAAAAAAAAAAACCCACCCCCAAATAACAAAATAATAGTAATACCCGCACCGCATGGCTGCTCCATGGCTGGGGAGGAAGAGGAGGTGGGTGGGGGAGCGGCTGGCATGGCGGGAGGGCGGCAGGGTGGTGGCGGCGGTGGTGGTGGTGGTGGTGGCGGCGGCGGCAGCGGTGGCAGCTCCAATGGTGGTGGCACTTCCAATGGCAGAGGCACCTCCAATGGTGGTGGTGGTGGTGGTGGCACTTCTAATGGTGGTGGCACTTCCAATGGCAGAGGCACCTCCAATGGTGGTGGCACCTCCAATGGTAGCAGTGGCGGCTCCTCCAATGGCAGTGGCACCTCCAATGGTAGCAGTGGTGGCTCCTCCAATGGCAATGGCACCTCCAACGCTGGTGGCAGTTCCAATGGTGGTGGCACTTCCAATGGTGGTGGCACCTCCAATGGCAGTAGTGGCAGTGGCTGCTCCTCCAGTGGTGGTGGCATCTCCAATGGTGGCGGTGTTGGCGTGTCAATGAAGATGGCGTTCCGCCGAGCGTACTCCATCAAGGACAAGCTGCATGCCATCGAGCGGGTAAAGAAAGGAGAACGGCAAGCTTCGGTGTGCCGTGCTTTTGGGGTGCCAGGGGGAACCCTACGGGGTTGGCTGAAGGATGAAGCCAAGCTGCGTTGGTTCCTAGAGCAGTTGGGTGGGGAGGTGGGCACCCAACGCAAGAAGATGCGGTTGGCCAATGAAGAGGAGATAGACCGTGCTGTATATGCGTGGTTTCTTGCACTCCGGCAGCACGGTGTGCCACTTTCTGGGCCTCTCATCCAAGCACAAGCAGAAGCCTTTGCCCGTCAGATCTACGGCCCTGAGTGTACCTTCAAGGCAAGTCATGGTTGGTTCTGGCGTTGGCAGAAGCGTCACGGCATCTCCAGTCAACGTATCTACGGTGAAGGTGCTCTGCATGCTGAACCTGAACGCGCTTCCATTGCCCATCCCAACCTTCCACCAGCACCGGGTTCTGACACTGGAGGTTATGGTGATGAACAGATCTACAACGCCAACATCACTGGGCTCTATTGGAAGCTGCTCCCTGGGCGAACGGCTCCTCGCCAGCGCGTCACTGTGCTCTTGGCTGCCAACTTGACTGGTACCCACAAACTGAAGCCGTTGGTGGTTGGAGGTCTTCGTGATCCCCCCAGCCTCTGTCATCACAACCAGGAGAAATTCCCTGCTGGGTATCGCTACAGCCCCGAAGCCAGGTTGGGGCCGGCCCTTCTCCGGGTTTGGTTTTTTGAGGATTTTGTGCCATGTGTCAAACGCTACCTACGTCGGAGCTGCCTCCAGCAGAAGGCTGTGCTGCTTCTCACGTCCCCACCATCATCTGCGGGTCGTCATGAGGATCTCCCCCAGCTTCAGACCCTTGATGGCTCCATCCGTGCTCTTTTCCTCTCCAAAAGCCCAACTGGGAGCAGTTCCACTGGAGGAGGCAGCCGAATCCCAGCCCCATTGGAACAAGGGGTGGTGTCGGCCTTCAAGCAGCTCTACAAGCGGGAACTGCTGCGCTTGGCCATCAGCGCTGGTGGCCCTGTGGATTTTGCACGTTCCTTCCTCCTCAAGGACATGCTCTATTTGGCTGGCCTCTCTTGGGACCTCATCCCTCCCAATGCCATTGAGAAATGTTGGTTGTTGGGACTGCGTGCGGCCTTTGAGCCCCAGCCTGGGGAAGAAGAGCGAGGAGGAAGAGGAGGAGATTGCACAACCGGAGAGGAAGGCAATGGTGATGGCAAAGTTTTCAGTGATTTGACCCAGCTGGCTGCATTGGCCTACAAACGTTTGGCTCCTGAGGAGGTGGCCAACTGGCTGCACTTGGATGATATGGCCCCAGGGACAGGGGAGGATGATGAGGATGAGGATGCCATGGAGGAAGACCTGGGAGGATGCAAGGAGGAAGAGGAAAGAGCTGGTAGAGGGGGTAATGGGGCTGGAGGAGAGGGATCCCCTTTGATGCCCACGGCCCACGAAGCCATCAGAGGTCTGGAGACAGCCTTGCGTTGGTTGGAGGGCCAGGATCCCCGGAGAGTGGGACCACTGAAACTGGTGCAGCTCCGCTCCCTCATCAGCATGGCCCAGAGGCTGCACCATGGCAGCAGCCCCGATCCTTAGGGCAAGGTGGTCGATCACCCACTGGCTACTGAGCACCTTGCATCCTTGGGATGCCTATGTGGCTCTTGGGACACCTATGGGGCTGGGAACACCTATGGATCTTGAGACACTCGTTAAGTTGGGGATGCCCCATTGGGGCTGGTAACACCACTGGGGCTGGGGACATCCTAACTGTCCCATGGGGCTGGGGATCCCCATGAAGCTTGGGACACCCATGGGACTAGGGACACATACTGATTATCCCATGGGGGCTTGGGACATCAATGGGGTCGAGGACACCCCGTTTGTCCTATGGAGTTGTCAATGGAGGTCGCAGTCAACGGGGACTCAGCAATTTAGGGCTCATGGGATTGGTTTTTTTGTGTGAGACACTCTCCATACCTTGCGTTCCTCACCCTAAATATATGTAGGAGGTGCTCTTTTGTAATCCCAGGGTGGTCTCTGGGTGATGGGATGGGTACCCTCTGCCAACCCTGCAAGGACATGGTGTCACACTGGGACAGTGGGGCAAACTGCTGCATTTCCATTTCCTGGGGTGCTTTCCTAAAAGGGTTGTTGGTACTCTTCCCACTGCCAAAATGTTTTCCTGCCAAAACAGGGAGATATTAATTAAACAGCTCTTTTCTCAACCTGATTTTGTTAAAATTTGAGCCTAATTATTGTAAGAAAGGGGAAAAAAAGTCACTAGAGCTAACTTGTGGGGTGGGTGTTTTTATTTGTTGTCTTTGTCTCCTAACTTCAGAGTTTATGAAGATTAAATGGATTTTTATTCCTGCTCTGAGGTTGTCTTTTGTAAATGATCCCTCAGAGTCACTGCAACGTAGGGTTTGGGGTGGTCCTGTGTGGAACCAGAGATTGGACTCCATGATCTTTGTAGGTCTCTTCCATATTCCATGGTTCTATGGCTCATCCCAACTATTCACTCCAAGATTATGTGCCCATCCCTGTCTTGGTGCCATACCAGATGGACCCAGAGGCCCCTTCAACCTCAACCACTCTGTGATGCTGTGACCTCCATTCCACCCACCGTGGTGACTCCAACCCCACTGCTGTCACCTCCACACAGACACATCCCACTGAGCAAAGGACAGAAGGAACCAGAAAAAAAGCCAAACCTACCACCGCACTGCCCACCTTTATTAGGTCCCACTCCATGGTGACCACACACTTCAGCATCGCCCACCTCCACCCAGGATCTCCCAAAAGGCTCAAGGACCCTTCAGGGGTTTGGTTTGGGGTCACCAAGTTTTGGTCTGGTGGCTTCAGTTTGGGATCACCATACTTCAGTCTGGTGTCACCAGGCTTCAGTTTGCTGGCCAACATGATTTGATTTGGTGGCACCGTTCTTCAATCTGGTGTCACCAGGCTTCCATTTGCTGGTCAACATGATTTGGTTTGGTGTCACCATTCTTCAGTTTGGTGTCACCATGCTTGAGTCTGGGGTCACCAACCTCCACTTTGGGATCACTGTGCTTTGGTTTGCTGTCATCAATGCTTCAGTCTAGAGTCACCAGGCTTCGGTTTGGTTGCTTCAGTTTGGGGTCGCCATGCTTCAGTTTGGTAGCACCATGTTTTTGTCTGGGACCAACAGCCTTCACTTTGGTGGCACCATGGTTTGGTTTGATGGCACCAACAGCTGTGGTCCCCACTACCACAGGAGGAGATGGGATGTCTGTTAATCCTCCCCCATTTCGCTCGCCCGCTCAGTGGCTGCTTGCACTGCATTCATGACGGTGGCCCTTAATGCTCCCTTCTCCAGTTGGTACAACCCATGGATGGTGGTCCCACCAGGTGTGCAGACGTCCCCACGCAGCTTTGCTGGGTGCTCACCTGTCTCCAGCAGCATCTTCGCTGCTCCCTGGGGATGTATGGGGTCAAGAGGTTCCTTCAAACCCCCTTTTTGCTCAGGGATCACAGCATCGTCTCATCACTGGATGGAGGATCACTATATCCTCACACTGATCTATGGGATAAGGACCCCAAGGAAGGGGCAGCAATGTCCCAGTGGTGCTCTATGGCACATGGTCACCTAAAGGGAACAACCCTCTCCCCACGTCCCCACACTGCTCTATAGGGGAGGGACACCAGAGTTGGGGTTGGACAAGGGGATCCCCACGTCCCCATGCTGCTTTATGGGACAGGGACCCCAAGAAATTGGGTCAGGGATGTCCCTATACTGGTCTATAAGAAAGGGGCACCCAAGGCTGGGGATAGGGTTGTCCCCACATTCCCATAACTGCTCACCAGCAGCGTCTGGGCTGCAATCCTACTGGCCAGGCCCCCTGGCATCCCCATCTTCACAGCTCCCTCAGCCATGGCTTCAGCAAACAGGTACACCTGCAGGGGAAAAGCAGTGGGGAGACCAGAGGATCCCAAAAAAAAAGCTGAGCAACCCAGTATAGTGAATGATACTTACATAGGCAACGCCACTGCCACTGAGCCCAGTGTGGATGTTGATGTAGGACTCAGGGACTTCCTCACACAGCCCACATGGGGACAGCAGGGACTGCAGCAGTGCTGCATCCCCATCCCCAACCCCACAGCCACGGGAGAAGACAGCAGCTCCCACCTGCAGCACGCAGGGCAGGTTGGGCATCAGGCGCAGCACCTTCGTCCCCGTGGGGAGCAGCTGGGGGGAATAGAGTCAGTGAGGGGTAATGGGGGTCATTTGGGGTGGGGGATTGGGAAGCAGAGAAGGAGGAAGAAGAGCAAGAGGGAGAAGGAGGAACAAGAGGAAAAGGAGAGCACCCACCCGCTGCAGCTTCTGCAGGCTGACACCAGCTGCCAGCGAGATGAGGAGGTGCTGGGAGGTGACAGCAGGACGCAGCTCCTGCAGCACTGTGGGCAGCACGTGGGGCTTGGTGGCCAAGAACACCACTGTGCTCTCCTGAAGTACCTCCAAGTTGCAGTGCGTGGTGCGACAGCCCCACTCCTGCACAAGGGTAGGGGACAGGGTCACAATGCCATGTCACAGCCCCGTATCACAACATCACGTCCCAGTCCCAGATTCCAACCCCACGTCTCAACCTTGCATTCCAACCCCAATGTCCCAACTCAGTGTCTCAAATCCACATTCCAACCCCATGCCCCAACCTCTCATCCTGACCCCATGTCCCAACACTGGGTCCCAACCCAATATCCCAACCCCATGTCCCAAACCAACACCACAACCCCTCCCAACCCAACATCACAACCCTTATTTCC
This sequence comes from Lagopus leucura, assembly GCF_019238085.1. NCBI lineage: Eukaryota > Metazoa > Chordata > Aves > Galliformes > Phasianidae > Lagopus > Lagopus leucura. Next base: position 90,439,920 of record NW_024962263.1, read on the forward strand.
TACCCCATGTCCCAACCCCATGTCCCTACCCTGTGTCCCAACCCCACTGTCTCAACCCTGTCCTAAACCCAGTGTCCCAACCCCACGTTCCAGCCTTGTGTCCCAATCTCTCATCCCAACCTCACATCCTGATGCTGTGTCCCAACCCCAACCCAATGTCTCAATCCCACGTCCCAATCCCATTTTCTAGCCCCATGTCCCAGCCCCAATGTTCCAATACTGCATCCCAACCCAGTGTCCTAATCTCATGTCTCAACCCCAGTGTCCTGACCCCACTGTCCCCACCCCATGACCCAACGCAATATCACAACCCCACTGTCCCATCCTCATTGTCCTGATTACAATATCCCAACCCAGTGTTCCCTTCCAGGGGACGCTTTGGGACCTTCCACCCTAATGTCCATCAGAGCCCTGCAGAGCTTTACAAAAGGTGACCCCAAATGCCACCTCCCATTGGGGTTGTCACTCTGTCCCCATGCCACTCACCCGCCACTCTGCCAGATTGCGGTCCGAGGGAGCGCTGACAACGATGTTGCTGGCAGGGACCTTCCCTTGGGGACATAAGGGACATGGATGAGTGGATTGGGTGGCCCACAGGAAGCCACAAAACCAATGGGATAACGCATTGTCCCCAACCCCGTTAACACGAGGGACGTGGAGCAATAGAGATTGGGACATGCCATGGGGACAGCTGGGGGAGCATCGTTGTGACACCATACGGTGACAATGGAAGTGATCCTACATGTTGGGGGCATCTGTTAGGTTAGCACTATTGGGAGGGTTGTCACCATGTCCCCAAAATGCTCTATGGGACATCCAAGAAAGGAAAAACGTTTTCCCATGCCCTCACACTGTTCTATAGGGGAGAAACACCAGCGTTTAACACGAGTGTCCTCATCTCCACATCCAAGTTAGGACAGATTATTCCCGTGTCCTCACCCTCCTCTATTGGACAGGGACATCCCAAAGGGGACAGCCCTGTTCTCAAGTCCCAACACTGATCTATAAGAGAAGGAGACCAGAGGTGGTACTGGACACAACTGTCCCCATATCCCCATGCTGTGCTATGGGACAAGGACAGGACATCCCAAAGGGGAAATATCTGTTCCCATGTCCTTGCATTGATCTATGGGACAGAGGAGACAGCCTTGTCCTCATATCCCTGCACTGATCTATAGGAAAGAGTCACCGAAGTCGGGGTTAGACACAGCTGTCCCCACTCTGCTCTATGGGACAGCGACATCTCAAAGGGGGCAGCTTTGTTCCCCGTGTCCCCACACTGCTCCATGGGGGCAGGGACACATAAGGTGGTGCACAGCGCCGTCCCACACCTCTCTGTAGGGCAGGACACCAAACCTGGGGAAAATCTCGTGTCTCTGGCTCCAAGGCCCCAATCCAAGGCTCTGTCCCCCCCATACCTGCCCGCAGCAGCCCCCGGCCGAGGCCCCCCGCCATCCTCCCGGCGCCCACGAACCCCACGCGCAGCTCCTCCGCTTCCATCGCCCCGCGCCACGCCCCCCTCGCTCCTCCCCGCCACTCCCATTGGTCAGACGAGGCACACCCCCGCGCGGCGATTGGAGGGCGTGATGTCAAGGGGGCGTGACCAATGTGGCTACGCAACTTCCGGGTGATTCCACGTGGTTTGGGGACAGCGTCCGGGGTGGGAGCGCTGCGGGAAGCACGTGGGGTGGGGGTGGAACATAGGGGCCCCCTCCCATTTTGGGGACGTGCTGGAGAGGGTATCTATAAAGCTTTCATGTTCTGGAATTTATTTCTTTAATTCCTTTTGGGGGAGAGGATGTGAGGTGCTCTTGAATTTGTGTTGGGGGCTTCTCAACCTTTTTGGGTGCCCTTTACTCTTTTTTTTCTTCCTATAGGGCACCCCCTCCAAGTCCACGCAGCCCTATAGCCTGGAATCCTATGGGGATGAGGGGGTTGGGCTGATAGCAGAGAATGTCTGTCCTCTTACTGGGAGAGGTCTGCTAAATGTCCCCTTGAATTTGGCATTGTGGCATCTCACCTCCACCCCAGAGAGGTGTGAGGTGGGTTGGGAATGGTGGGTTGGAAGTGGGGTGACTTGGGAGAGATGATCATAGGGTGGCTGTAGAATGGAGGTCAGAAACCCTAAGGTGTCCCCATCCAACCCCAGCATGTCCCCATGCCATGTTGGGGTATCTGTGCTACCCCAGGGTGTCCCCATTGTCTACATAGGTAGAACACATCAGCACCCACACCATTTTGCATTGCCTTCATACCTGGAGCAGTCCAGTGATGGTAGGGGAGCCTTGCTTAGCAGGATGGATGTCACCAGCTCCTGATGCTCTTGGGAGAACAAAGCCTAGGGACAAGGCAGCTGGGCAAAGTGGCTATCAGGAGTCTGCATGGGGTAAGCTTGAGCCAGGGGTAGGTGTAGGGTGGGTTCTGCTCCCTGGAACTATCTGGGTTCCCCTTTTAGGGCCAGGTCATAGAACTGTAGGTCTTCTTCTAGGAATAGGTGTTGTCTCTGTGATGGTCCATTGGGAGAGGTCCTGGTCCTGGAGCATATGCCCAGAAAGGACTTCTGGGTGGAGGGGTGCACTTCTGTGCTCTGCCAAACCCCCTTTTCATAGAATCATAGAATCATAGAATCACTAAGGTTGGAAAAGACCTAAAAGATCACCCAGTCCAACCGTTCACCTATTCCCAATAGCTCCTACTAAACCATGTCCCTCAACACAACATCCAGCCTTTCCTTGAACACCCCCAGGGTCGGTGATTCCACCACCTCCCTGGGCAGTCCATTCCAGTGCCTGACCACCCTTTCTGAAAAGCAACCAGGTGATGCTGGAACCAGGTGTAGGAGCTGGGCAATGCTGGGAACCCAAACCAGTTCTTGGATAGTGTTGGACAACATGGGACATCCCTTCTCCAGGGAGATATTGGGGTTGGTGTCACCCAATGAGCACCACCAGTGACCTGACAGTTTGGGAACAGCCACTCTAATAGTTGGGGGCATCTTGGGGTCAGAATGGATATCTCCTCCATAGGAGGAGGACTCGAATGGCTGGTGACAACTTCACACTGCAGTGATGATGGGTGTCTACTCCATAGGTCCTTGCTGTCCCCAAGGCAGGGGCCCACCAGGACCAGGCAGTGGTTTTGGTCCCTCTAAGAGATGCTTTGCTGGAGGCTATGGGACAGTCCCCACGCAGCTGCGTTTCCCCATGCACCGAAAGCAACACCAAACAGTCATGTGTGATTCCTGTGCTGCAGCAACAGCCTCAATCAGCTTCTTTATTACAACCTAATTATGCATAATTAGTAGTGTAGTCCATTATAAGAGCTGCCAGCCCATGCCCCAGGGATGATTGTGATCAATTCAACCATAGTGTCTGTTGCTCCTGCCCCATTTGGGATCTCTCTGGGGACAGCAGCACCTTTGGGACCCCCAATCTGCCTCCCAAAGCCCTCGGTGGGGTCTGCACCCTACAGCAGGTAGGAAAGGAGTGTTACCTGAGCAGGGTCTCTTCTACATAAGATGCTACTTGATGATTTTTCATTATATTTTCCCCCTCTCCTTGCACACCCTCAAGCGTACCCAGGATCCTGGCACCCATTTGCTTTGGAAATATCGCTGTCAGCCCCCACACCTCATCCTCTGCCCCAGCAAAGGACAACCCTGAGTTAAAGAGGACGCGTGGGCACCGCTCCATCACTTCCTAGCACTGGCGTAGTTGGTGCTGAACCAGGTGCAAGTCTCCTTCACAGCTGGGAACAGAGAGATGCCATCAGAAAGGTTTGAGATGGGGAGAACAGGGGGACAGCGATGCACTGGTGTGCCCCCTTCTCACCTTGTCTGAAGGGTGTGAACTGGAAGTTGGGGAGGTAATGCCTGAGCTTGGCATTGCTGGCTGTCTTCTTGAACTGCCCATCGGCCTTGGTTGTGTCGAACTGGGGTGGGAGGGATTAAGGGAAATGGGAAAGCAGGGAGGCTGAGGTGGTGAGGCTGTATTCTGCCCCACAGCCAGGCAATAGGATGAGAGGTAACAACCTCTGGATTCGGGTTGGATATTAGGAAAGCTCGGTCAAACATGGGTTGACGTTTGGACTCGATGATCTCAGAGGTCTTTTTCAACCTTAATGATTCTATGAGTGAGCATGGTGGAGATGGGTTAATGATTGGACTTGATGATCTTGGAGGTCTTTTCCAATCTCTTCTACACTAAAGGATACGACAAGCTCTCCCCTGAAGTCCATGGCCTCCACGATTGCCTCTGCAGCCTCTCTGATGGAGACTTCATCTTCTTCTCCCACTGTGGAGATGGTGATGAGCTGAGGCCATTGTTTCCCCCTTTCCCTCTTCCTCTTGGAATTTTGTCCTTACCTGACAAAATGATGGGCTCCACCTCCTCGTATTCCCGTAGAACCCAAACGAAGAGCCGGGCCAGATCCTACAGAGGAGCAGATGGCTCTTGGAGGACCCCAGGCCCTGAGGATCAGTGCTGCCCAGGACAACCCAGGAGGGCTCAGCCTGCGCTGAGGTCCCCCAGCCCCTCATGTCACCCCCCCAAGTGCTCCCCAAGGCCACACATACCAAAGAGTAGATAAACTGTCTTCGGGGCTTGCCTGTGCCCCATACAGTCAGAGCAGAGCCATTCTCTATGGGGGAAATGGAGAGAGCATTCATGAGCAACCCCACCAGAAAGAAAAAAAAAAACTAAACCATAATATGCCCTATCTATCACACTCACGTTTGGCCAGGTACACCTTATGGATGAGCCCTGGTAGCACGTGGCCATCCTCAATGTTGAAGTTGTCGTGTGGCCCAAAGACGTTGGTGGGGATGACGGCGGTGAAACGGCAGCCGTGCTGCTCAAAGTAACCCCTGGGCGACAGCACGGGCTGGGTGAGTCCCTTTCCACTCAAACTGTGATTCTCTGAGTTGTGGGGTCACCCCCTGTCCAGCACAAAACAACCCACAGACAGTCCCTAACTTGGTATGGCATCTCTTGGTTGCCAAGGCTGGGTATCTCCCCATCCCCATTTAGGTGCTGTCAGCCCTGGAGTTTCCCTTTGCCCCAGTAGTTCCAAGATGCTCACAGCCCTCTTAAACCAGGATGGTTCTCCCATGGCCCTCACACCTGTTCTGGACATCGATCATCCTCTTGGCATAGGAGTAGCCAAAATTGGAGCTGTGTGGTGGCCCGTTGTGGATCTGGGAACGAGAGACACAATGTGAATCCAGCACAGACCACGCAGCGTCAGTCGATGCAAGATTTTGGACATGAGGAGGTGGTGTGGTTTGAACATCTCGGGGAGGTTCAAGGTTATGCTTTGCCCACGGATAGTTTGGATAAAGGATAGAATCAGATTGGCCACACTGGGACCCAGCTGTGTCCCTGCAAATGGGAACAGAGATGCTCACCATGGTCTCATCAATGGGATATGTTGTCTTGTCTGGGAAGATGCACGTGGAGAGGCAGGAGACCACCTTCTGCACCCCGCACTCATATGCAGAATGCAGGACGTTGTCATTGATGTGGATGTTCCTCCTCTGGGGACACAGAGACATCTGTCAGTGTCACCCACAAAAGGGTGGTGGAGCCACCAAACCCTGCACCCCATGGTGATGACTCATTAATGACTGCAGAAACCAGAGTAAGAGGGCAAGGTTCTGCAGGACCCACTTGCCCAGGCGCTCACCCAAAAATCCAGGTTGCAACGGATGTTTTTGAAGAGGCCCCCAACCATAGCAGCCAGGTGGATGACATGGGTGGGTTTATGTTTCTCAAAGAGAGCTTTGGTCTCCACAGCACTCCTAGAGGGAGGAAGTCACCGGGTTTACTGCATCAGTGTCCACACTTTTGGTTTGCTTGGATTGCACTGAGTGAAGAGGAATCGCCTTGGGGGCCACATATAAAACATGCCATTCTGTGTCTCTGTGGTCTTTAAGGCTCCTTCTAACCCAATCAGTCTATGGTTCTGTGATCCTTAAGGACCCTCCCAACCCTGCCATCCTATGATACTATGATTTTTAAGAGCCCTTCCAACCCAAGCTATAGAATCATTCAAGTTGGAAAAGACCTCCAAGGTTATCAAGTCCAACCATCCTCCCACCCCACCACACCCTCCAAAGTATGTCCCCAAGTGCCACATCTACCCTTTTCTTGAAGACCTCCAGAGACCCAGAACCATCCCATGATTCTAAGATATTTAATATCCCATCTAACACAACTATTCTATGGCTTAATGATCTTTAACAATCCTTCCAACCCAAGCCATTCTAGGATTCTATGGTCTTTAGAGTCCCCAACCTATTCTATTAGTGCGTCGTGGGGGCAAAAGGAATGGATTGCTGGGGTTGGACTCACGTCAAGTCGGCATCTCTGGAGGACACGAAGACCCACTCCTCATCCGTCTGCCCCTCACCATTGGCCACCACCTCCTGGATGGCTCTGCCCACCAAACCGGTGCCCCCCGTCACCAGGATGCGTTTAGGCTTTGCTCCCACAGCCTCCGTCATGGCCAAAGCCCTGTGCTGATGGGAGAGGGGGGAATAAGGCAATACCACCTTGGGGGGCACCCATAGGGACCCCCAACCTCGGGAGGAGAATCAAACTAATTTGGGATTATGTTTTCAGGATTGAAGCTGTGTCTGCAAAAGCAAAGAAAAGGAAAAAGGAAAGAGATGTGTCTGCCAGCGATGCTCCAGGGGCAGTAAAACTCTCCTCATCTGCAGCTGCTAATTAATGAAACCTGTCTCGTGCTGCCACGTGGCTACGGCAAGGCACAGCCTCCCGGAAATGGCTGCGGAGCACACGTCCATCCCCCTGCACCCCAAAACAGGGGCTTGTACCCTCCCCGTACAGCCCTCTGAACCCCAAGCCCATGTCAGCACCTCCACATCCCCTTATGAATGCCAGTCCCAGAGCTGCAACCCCTCCACGCACCCCAAATCCTGTGTCAGCACCCTCACACCTCCCTGTGCTCCCCAATCCCACAGCTGCACACCCCAAATCTCACGTCAGTCCCCCCCCTCCACAGCTCCAATCCCATGGCTGTCCTCCTGTACCCAAATCCTAGAGTTGAACACCCCAAATCCTATGTCAACACCCCACATCTCCCTGCAACCCCAATCCCAGAGCTGCACACCTCCAATCCCATGTTGGTACCCCCACATCCTTCTCTATCCCCAATCCTATTGCTGCCCTTTCCCCCCTTTACCCCCCAGTCTCCAAATGCTTGCAGAGTCCCCAGCAGCTCCCCTATTCCTTGTCAGAGGTTCCCACCTTGGGGCAGCCCTGGAAGATCGCTCCACAATGGGGTTTTTCCCCTCCCTCCTCTCCCAACCTCATCTTGGGGTGCCCTCATCCCTTTGTCACCTCCGCGGGTGACATCAAAGGATGCAACCTACCTCCATGTAGGATGGGGGGGGGGATGCTCTTTGCTTCCAATCAAATCACGCTTTGAAAGGGGTTACCCCATTTGTGCCCCCCCCTCCCCACGAGGGCTCCCACCTCACCCCTGTATCTCCACCCCATGTCGGGTTCCCCCCCGAATATGCGGTCTCCCTCTGTCCGCACCTTTCGGTTCGGGTTCGGGCTCGGGCTCCGCTGCAGCCGCGCTTCCTGCGGGTTGCCCCCCCCGCCCCCCCGTCTTCCCCCTCCTCCTTCCCCTCATCGTCACCGCCGCCGCTCTGATCCTCGGGAAATGCAGTCCTGCACCGAACGTCCACGTGTGCTTTTGCAGCCGGCTGCAAACACACGTGCATACATGCGCACACATGCTCAAGTGCATGGCAGCTGGTTGCAAACACCCCCGTGCACGCACGGCCACACGTGCACCCCGAGTTCCCATCTTGCTGCAGGGGAAGGGGAACTCAGGCTCCATCCCCTTACCTCCCCCAGCTTTGCAAAAGGGAATTCAATGAGCAAAGACTTCACCACCTTTAACACAGTTACAGAGGAGATTATAAGCGAGCAGAGCTTTCTGATGGGTGGGGAGGAGCTTTCAGAGCCCCTCCAGCTGGCTTCTCCAGTGGGATTTCTGCTCAGTAAAGGCACTGCACTCAATTAATTAAAATGCTGAAAAATGGGACTAAGGGAGACCCAGCAAGGAATCTCCTCCCAAGGAGATGTAGACTCATTGTGGAGGAGTAATAGGATCTCATGGCTTTTCAGTTCTTTTCTCCCTCTAACTTTCTAGCGGCTGAGACCTGCAAGAGGAACATGCCCTTTTCTTGTTGGAAATACTGAGGAAAACCAGTTTAACCCCTTCCCGAGAGCTGCTTTTCCCCAGCACATCAAAGGATGCAACCTCGTGCTGGTTGTCACATGACCAGCCATGTCACATCTGTCCCCTTCCCCAGCTGGGTGAGTCCCAGCATGTCTTAAGAGTCATAGAATCACAGGTTGGAAAAGATCTCCAAGGTCACCAAGCCCAACCCCAACCCATCCCCACCAAACCGTATCCCAAAGTGCCACATCTACACGTGTCCCCACAACCAGGGCTGCATGCACACTCCCTAGGATGAACCTGTGGGTTGGACCCTCCGTGGATGGCCATTTTTGGGGAAAGATCTCCAAGAACACCGAGTCCAACCCCAGCCCATCCACACCGCTCTCACCACCCATGTCCCCAAGTGCCACACCTCCATGTTTTGTGAACACTTCCAGGGATGGTGACTCCATCACCTCCCTGGGCAGCCCGTTCCAATGCCTGATCACTCTTTTAAAGATGAAATTTGCCCTAATATCCAACTCAGACCTCCCCTTGTGCTATCTTCCCAGGACACGGGAAGCACTAATTTCATATGTGGAATCTACAATGAGATGCAGAGGGTTGAAGCTGCATCTCCATGCGAGAAAATCCTTTGTTTGCCCTGCAGACATCATTCCATCTTTCATCCTCCACCAGACGCCAAGAAAACAGCTTATTTCGGCATTTCCTGCATGTCCCCTCCACCTGCCCCAGCCCAAGCTATGGGGATGAATTGCAGCCGCAGTCAAATTAGCCAAGTCAGGGAAATGCAGAAAGTCTAAGGAGGACTTTCCAGGTGCCAGTGGGAGGAGAACAGCTTTCTGCTGGGAACTTGGAAGCGTAATCTTGGATAACTCATGTTTCTGCCGAGAAATTGCCACACTCAGCTGAAGCCAGAGCCCAAATCACGCCGCCGTCCTGAATAACTGTGGTGCTGGGTTTAAAGATGCTAATTATGGAGCCAATTACCCAGGTAATGTTGGGGCATGAAGGAAAATCACAGGGAGAGTTGTAAACGTGCAGTGACCGCACAGGATGGGGCAGACTTGTGGCTCTGAAAATTTGGCTTTTTACATAATCAAGCAAGATCTGTCAAGCTAAGGATGAAAGGACAGAGATGATCCTTATGCTGAGATATCTCCTGCGTTGCATAAAGCAGAAGACCTTGCATCAGGCTTTGTCATAGCTAGAGAACCTCTGTGTCGTCTCTGTAAGGAGGCTTCCTTGTGGGTAACCTATTTCTCTCCAGCTGTCTGGTCATCTCCAACCCTGGGAAAGGGTGTACAAGCAGTCCAAATGCATCCTGCCCCAGAATGGAATGGAAACCAGCTTGCAATGCTGATTCAAGGAACCAGCGTGAAAGTGCACAAAATGATGAGTCAAGGACAGCAGTCATGGTTTTTCCTAGAAATGGGAGGATTCTCTGCGTGGGAAATAGGAACCAGTAGCAATTCAAATGGAAAATTTCTGGACTTGGGTTGAGAAAGGAATAAACTTGCAAACTCGTGGATTGGGAGATCTTGTTGTGCAGTGTCATCGTCATCATCACTTCGTGTTTGGTCCTTCAGTCCTCTTGAAGGAGAGAGGTGAGGAAAAGACCATGCTTGCCCACCACGGTCACATATAGTCACAATGACTGCTTTGTGACAGTTATGGAATTTTGGGGTGGCTGAGAGTCACAATGAGATCAGACATTGGGTGTGAGGCCAGCCACACCCCAACCTGTAGCTTGGAAAGGTGAAGGTGGACCTCCTCCAGCAGGTCCCTCCTGTTGTGTGCCTGGTGTGGGATCTCCTAAGGATGAGGCATGAAGAAGGCAGACAGGTTGGACAAGAGGACAGTCAAGGTGACATGGTCTCTGGGTTCCATGGGGTTGCTGGTAGAGAATGGATACAAGAGAAGCATGTGCAGGTCCATCCATGCTTCCAGGAGCAATGGCGGTCTGGGTGGTGGAAGACAGTGTGGCTTTGAGCTCTTCTTGAGTGCTCTGTGAACCTGTTTGAGCTGAGTGTACCCAAAACAAGAGGCTCTGCAGCAAGTTGAGGCTCAGACATCCTCTGACATCCCGGAGGGCCCAGCTGCTCAGGCACGTTGCAGTGCTGCAGGGAGGTGAGGTCTGCACTGTTCCAGTCCAGGGGCTGACGCTGAGTTGGCTGAAATCCAAAGGTGAGCAACTCTTTCTCACAAAAGCAGGTATTACGTGATTTATTTTTTTTTTTTTTCTCTCATTGATTAGAGTTTACTATAAAACAAGCTGAGATAAACCCCTCCAGGATAATGAAGCCCATCTTCAGACCTGTTTGAACTAAATCACTGGATGAAAAGGTTGAACAGATCTGAGCCCATCCCAGCTCCCCTTGATTGGCTCCAAGGCAGGTGATGCTTGGTTTTGATTCTAGGAAAGGGCTTTGTTCCCAGGTAAAAGTTTCGTCTTTGAAACCAGGCCGACTGCAGCTGTGCAACTGAGATCTGGACTCCAGCTGCTCTGGAGAGGTTCTATTAATTTGCTTTTGATGAATATTTCAGTTCTGCCAATTCCCCTGGAGACTGCAAGTCTCACTCCTCAGCTCACCTGTTTTGCAGGAGCCAACCTGCGCAGCAGGAATTATAGAAAGCAAAATAAATAAATAAATAAATAAATTAAATTAAAATAGAGAGGAAAAGGTGAGCAGCATCAACGATGGCCAAGTTGGGAGGTGTGCTTGCTACCCAGGTATCTGTATTTGCAGTCCCAGCGTGGGAGGGTGGCACAGGGAAAATGCCCTCATCTCTGTAGCTGCAATAGCAGGGAGGTGAACATCCCCCAGCGCTTGGCACTGGTGAGGCTGCACTTTGAGTACTGCGTTTAATTTTGGGCCCCCTCATTACAAGAAAGACATTGAGGCCTTGGGTTGTGTCCAGAGAAGTGCAATGAAGCTGTGAAGGGTTTGGAGCACGACTCTAAAAGTGAGTGATAGAGAGAACTGGAGCTGCTCAGTCTGGAGAAAAGGAAGCTGAGGGGAAACCTCATCACTCTCTACAACTACCTGAAAGAAGGCTGAGGTGAGGTGGAGGGTCAGCCTCTCCTCCAAGGTAAGAACAATAGGATGAGAGGTAATGGCCTTAAATTGTGCCAGAGGAGGTTCAGGTTGGATATGAGGAGGAATTTCTTCTCTGAAGGAGTGGTTAGGCATTGGAACAGGCTGCCGAGGGAGGTGGTGGAATCACCATCCCTGGATGTGCTCAAGAACTGAGGAGATGTAGCTCTGAGGGATGTGGTCAATGGGCATAGTATGGGGGGGGATGGGTTCGGGTTGGACTTGGCAATCTTTAGTGATTCTTTGACTTGGGGTATTTGGAATGGATGATGAAGGAATCATTAGTTCCTGCTTGGTGGTTAGTACTGGGTGATGTGCTGAAATTCCAGCCAGTGAGCACCTGAGTTCTAGTTGCTAACATCCCGGTGTGGGGAGGTTCTGAGGTCCTTTTGACCCACCCTGATGGCTTCTAGAACCGTATTTTAGTAGTGGGTGAAGTGGGAAATCACTGTGCAGAGAAAAGAAGAGAAGGCATCTGAGGCTGGCAAGCCTTAGAAATTTACTGAGGAGCACAAATGAGAAGGAGTGAGTGCCAAGAGAAACGGGCAGGGACTTAAGAGTATGTGGTGTGACCATCAGCCTCCTTCCACAGAAAGAGAGAGATGCAGAAAAAAATGCAGAAGATCTTGTCTCAAGCCCCGCCTGCATTTTGCTATCATGAATGGAGAACTGTGGTTAAGGAGCTGCTGATTCCATGTGAGACATGTAGATGTGAGTTCAGGGGCAGGGGATGCAAGGGAATGGGGTGCAGGCTCACCTGGAGGTTTGCAGAGGAGAAGTTGTCAGGATAAAGGTCTGAAGGAGAGAGGCACAAGGATGGCTTTTATGCTGCTGTGTGAGTGCCTGAGGGCTTGGAGAGAGCCCCTGCGCATGGCAGCACTGTGCCGTGAGCCGCTGTTGCGTGCCAGAGCCTGGTCTGTCATGAGGTGGGGCATGTTTGCCTTCTCACTACACTCCCTTATCATTTCCTTACGTGGTAGATTTGATCCTGTGACCCTGTCGGCAGTTTTTAAGTGAGAGTGAGTGTTCTGGTGGATTTATACACAAAGCATGTCTCATGGGGGTGGTTGGAAGATGCATGTAAAGCATGGGAGAGGTGTAGAACAAGGGATGAGGTCTGGCACAGCGCTTAATTTGTATGGTTTATGATTGCATTGTGTGGTGGGGACCCCATTTTCTGGCACGCTAGCAAGGCTGCTCTGGGCTTTCTGGGTCCGTTTGGCATGAGACCCCTTCCCTTGCATCATATTTTCATGCTGCCAACCTATATCCCAATTTCCTTTCCATGTGCATTGCCCCTCTCTTTACCATTGGATGTGCTGCACTGACATCTTGGTTCCCCCGTTTGTGCTTTTAAGGCTTTATTTGGGAATGGGGTTAGTGCATCTTTTGTGTAGTTTCAGCTTAGGTCCATTGTTATTGCCAGTGGCTGAGACTATAACTTCTCTGCATAGGCTTTGATAGTTACAAGACGGATTTGGAGATTCCATAGAGAAATTAGAATCATCCCTGCTGCATGGGCATGCAGTCATGAGCCTCTCCAGGCCATGTGGTCAGGGGCACAGCTGAGGAGTGCAAGGCATGCCCTGGTTCAGCTGAGGTGAGCAGTACTTCAATGTCTAAGGAAGATGGAGCAAAGTACAAAGAGGGCTGTTGAACGGGATGTGCCTAGGTGTGTGAGTGTCAGCCAGGAATGCTGGTGGAGCTGTGTGGGGTGGGTCTGGAGGAGGGTCACAAAGGAGATCAAAGAACTGCAGGGCAACAGCAGTGAAGAAAGGCTGATGGAGTTGGGCTTGTTCAGCCTGGAGAGGAGTTGGCTTTGGGAAGACCTCACTGTGGCCTTCCAGTACTTGAAGGGAGCTTACAAGCAGGAAGGGAAACAACTTTTTAAAAGGTCTGCTTGCAATAGGGCATTTTAAAGTATTGAGGAGAAATTTGGTTTAAGCAGCCCTGCTTGGTCCAGGCCCTGGTTAGCGTGATCTTGGGGGCCCATCTGTCCACAGCAGGGATGGTGGTGAAGTTCTCTTCTAACCTTCACCATTGTGTGATTGTGTAATTGCCTGATTTAAGCTGGTTTCCCATGCTGTGCTCATCCAGAAGCTGAACCAGTATGGGTTAGACGAGTGGAGAGCGAGGTGGATGGAAAGCAGCTGGCTGAAGGCCTGGGCCCAGAGCCTTCTAATGGCGGGCAGCAAGTGCAGTTGGAGGCCAGTTCCTCATGTTTACCCCTAAGTGGAGTGTTAAGGGTCTCTTGTCTGGGACGCAAGCTGATCTGACATCCCGTAGAGCTGTGCATCATGTGGTATGAGTTGTTTTTCCAGCAGCTCTGCTTTTTGCGTCCTTTTCTTGAGGACGTGCCCATGTTGCACCGGCGGCACCTTTCAAGTGAGTGCACTGGAAGCCAAAGGAGCGATGTCGCACCTTCGTGTCACGGCACGCGGAAGTAGTGGCCAAAGCACAGAAAATGAGCAGTGTTGA
>NW_024962264.1:0-214000 GCF_019238085.1 Lagopus leucura
GCTAATTTGTCGGATAATGGTTTTGTTCTTTTGGGGTACAAGCACGTGCAGCTTGGCGAAATGTATGATTAAAGGTCAGGGTGTCTTGGAAAGGAATTAAGTCCTAGGATTTGTTAATTGACAAAAAAGTAGCCATTTCTTTAATGTACTTCAGTGTCACTGAAGGCAAGTATGGATTCATATTTCTGAAATCCTTTTGCATGTTTATTTGCAAGTAGTTTTGATTAGTTTTTCGGGTTTTTTTTGTTTGTTTGTTTTTTGTTTTTTGTTTTTTTTTTTTCTGCAAGAGCAATAAAATGATTATATACATTTAAGGCTTAATGTGGCCATAGCTGCAGATAAATGCACTGGCTACTTCATCTTCATCCTGTCATCTCTCTGCTGCTTTATGGGGAAAGCAGGCTGATATGGTCATTAAATCTGGCAGCTGTGTTGTATGCGCATGGGAAGCAAGCAGAGCACAGCATGTAGAAAATGAGTAGCTTTCAGATATCAGCCTTCCTTTCATTGCTACGAGACTTGAAAGGCAGACTGAAAAACTCTCCTTTTTGTAATCACCAGTTGCTGGAACGGTGTGCAAGTATTAAAAATACTGAGGCAAATGTAAGTATTCATTTCCTGTGCAGTGCTTTGATTGCTAATTGGGATTTCTACCTTTGTGTTCAGCTTGGAAAAGCAGAGGGATGAAAGCTGAAAACATCGTGAGAGTGAACGCTTCTCTGCAGTATTGTTTTGGCTTTCAGTGGAGAATCTGCTGAGAAAAAGGGATGTATGAAAGCTTTCCGGAAGAAACAGTTTGCAGTTGTGTTTGTTGATCTGGGGGAGTCTGCTTGCCACTTTGTGAGTGGAGAAGCCTCGTAAATATTATATTAGGTAATACTAGATACGCAGTGAGAAAGAAACTTCAACATTAACAAGCTTCTTGTGAACATGCAGGAGAGAAATCTACGATGGTATTTTTCACATTGAATCATTAAAAATTCATACATGCAGAACCAGACTTCTTATTAGGAATCTCAGCAGTACCTCATTATTGGAAACGCAAACAAATAATCATCGTAAGGGGCACAAATCTGACCTGCTAAGAACAATGAGCATACCGCGCTGAGCTGTGCATGTTTTTAACCCATTTTACTCTGTTTACACGTGAAGAGAACGTTTATCTGAGGTGGTTGGGAAGGAACGGAGTTGCAGGTTTCTTAGTGCTATGGCAATACCATAATGAAAAGAATCAGCATTTGGGTTTTTTTTGTTTTTTTTTTGTTTTTTTTTTGATCTCTTGCTAAGGAAGAAACAGTATCATGTTTCTTAACTTCCTTTCTGATTCAAAATTTCTGTGGTACCGTTGTCCCATGGAGTTTACGAGTAATGAATTCTTAAGCTGTGAATTAAATCTGCTTATTGAAAACAAGCATACAAGTATGCATATCAGGTAATTGCATGAGAATTACAGGATGCAGCTTTGTTCATGTTGCCATGTTGTGTTTCTTGCTTTGTTTACATGATTTGTTATTTCTTAGGCATACTGTAGGCTTTTTGTGAGCCTTGTGAAAAATGCGTTGTAACAGATAACAGGTGACATTAAGCAACTAGAGAGAGAATTGTTCTTTGTAAGGAAAGGACTAAATGTATTCACAGTACTAGTACTGTGTCCCTAATGCTGTTGTAACACAGGTTACATGTTTTGCTTACCTGTTGTCTTGAAGCTATACTTCAGCTTCATTTTGCAGACGTATACCTAGAAATGCTTATCTTCATTGTCACAACTGAAAAGAGGTTTTGGAACTTCTCTTCCTCTCGTCTCCCTTTTTCCTCATACACAGGAGAAAAAAAAAAATCAGAAATTCATATTTTCTATGAAACTAAGCTGTGTAAATGGTAATTTCTGATGACAGCTGTGGAGCTGGTTTTCCTGAGCCTGAGTGGCAGCTAGCCAACTGCTGAGGCACGCGGTGACCTTTCAGGACAATGTCTCTCACAGAAATATCAAAATGTTAAAATGGCAGACGTCAAATGCCATGTGCGTAGGAAAAGGCTTGTCAGCTGGAAGGCTTCAGCTGAAGGCAGTTAATCTACTTCTTGCCTGGATTAAACATTGAAAGCTGCCTCCTAAATCTGTACACAGGAAAGAATTCATATGTGTCCTGAACAATTTCAAAAGTTCTTCTGTAAAGATCTGGGGATGGATACACATTTTCAGAGCTGTTTCATTGAAGATCTGCTCT
Source organism: Lagopus leucura (assembly GCF_019238085.1). NCBI lineage: Eukaryota > Metazoa > Chordata > Aves > Galliformes > Phasianidae > Lagopus > Lagopus leucura. Next base: position 2,226 of record NW_024962264.1, read on the forward strand.
GGAGTGTCCAGACAGATGTCCAAAAAAGCAGCATCTTTGCCTTTTCTTCTGCACTTTGCATCAAATACTAGCTTTCCTCCCAAATCTCTCATCCACAATGTAAATTGATTTTGATCAAAACTAATCATTGCTCGTTGATGGGCAGCAGGATGCTGAAATTCTGATAGCATGTGCAGTGACTTTTAGGCATGTGCATACTGAATATTAAACAGTCTCCTGCAGTGCTTGGTGCTACAGCCCTGAGCTGAAACCTCATTTGTAATTGCATGCACTGATGCTTTGTAGCTTACTTTGAAGGCACTGAAGTCTGACCGTTCCCATGCTCGGTTGTGTCTCAGCTTCTCGCTCTGTAAACAGTACAGAATTAGATCAGTGATGCTTATTGCCAGCACTATTGGTTCTCTCCCTGCCAAATATTTCTGAGAGGTGTGAAACTGCTTCGTCCTTTACCTCAGTGTGTATCAAAACAGTATGTGTGGCTGATCAGGAAACTAACCTGTTTACCTTTTGGTTCACCTCAGAGAGTAAGAAAGGGCATACCTGTGGCCAGCCTTGTCTGGGCAGTTTGCAACTGGCTACAGTTCAAAAAATTCTTAGTGTTCTCCAACCAAGGCAGAGGGTGCACTGCTAGCACAGGTCAGAACAGTCAAACTGACTGCAAAACAGTCAACAGCCAGACCTCATGGCACAAATTCATTGATTTTCCAGTGTTCCTTTATTTCTCCTTTATTTTCAAAACAGTTTTATTGTCTCTCCGTGTTTTCTCTCTTGCTACAAGTGAACAGTTTTCCATCTGTATTTTAATGCTCTTCACATCTACTTTTAGAGGAAGCCCCCTCACTCACTACCTGTTTAAAACTCAGAGCATTGCATTCTCTGAGCACCTTCTTGTTTTGGAAAGGCTGTCTCCATATTGTTTTTTTTCTTTACAGTCAGTATTCTGTGATCACTTCTTCTTCTATTTCCCTACAGAAATTATGTAGCACATGAGGTAGGTAACGATACATTCTCTTAAACGTATTACAGAAATTAAACTTTCATCCTCTTCTTTTCCTCTTCTCTCCCTTCTTACTTCCCTCCTGTCTTTTAATTGCTGTCTGCTTTCACACAAGCATATCTGTGATGTGGGACTTAGCAAGATGTAGAAATTTTTTGGCCTTCCAAACAGAGCATTATGCAGACCTAGCTGAGGAATAAAACAGTAATTATGTCTGAATTAACGTGACCAATTACAATAAAGCTACCTAGCAAGAGTTTGGGATTTTAATATTCAAACAACAAGTCATATGTAGTTGTAATCTTTTTTTTATTATACGTGATGTGAAAGAACAAATAAAATAAAGATGCTGCTACTTCTCTGTGGACTTTGTGTGAAGAAGAAAACCAAGAAAAATAACTGTGTATATCCTGCGTCCAGTTCTGGGCTCCCCAGTACAAAAAAGACAGGGATCTCTTGGAAAGAGTCCAGCGGAGGGCCACGAAGATGGTGAAGGGCCTGGAGCATCTCCCCTATGAGGAAAGGCTGAGTGAACTGGGTCTGTTCAGCCTTGAGAAAAGGAGACTGAGAGGGGACCTGATCCAGGTCTATAAATATCTAAGGTGTGGGGGGCAGAATGGCAAGGCCGGACTCTTTTCAGTGGTGAGTGGAGACAGGACAAGGGGAAACGGCTGGAAACTGCAGCATAGGAAGTTCTGCACAAACATGCGCAAGAACTTCTTTACAGCGAGGTGACGGAGCACTGGAACAGGCTGCCCAGGGAGGTGGTGGAGTCTCCTTCTCTGGAGATGTTCAAGACCTGCCTGGATGCCGACCTGTGCAACCTGGTGTAGGGAACTGCTTTGGCAGGGGGTTGGACTCGATGATCTCTGGAGGTCCCTTCCAACCCCTCCAATTCTGTGATTCTGTGATTCATGAACCGTTATAATTTGTTTTAAGCCTAATTATACAGAGCCTGGTTGTTTAAAAACAACAACAACAACCAACCATGCAGTGTCAGATCAGCTCAGTAAACATTACACCTGATATGAAATTCTGACTGCAGCAATGGCATTATCACTTTATTCTGCATATGACATTATTATTACTCTTTACTGTTGCAGTACCAATGAACACTCTTACTGGAACAGCACTGTACAAAAAGGTGTCTATAGGTACTGTACAGAAACTTAAGATAATCTTTGGACTCAAATAATTTAGAAGCTGCTTTAAAAATAAAGCAAGAACTTAGCCATGAGGGAAAGAAGCAAGTATTTTAAACATGACCCAGATGTAAGAACCCTTATCATACAACTAGTTTTCTCATTTATTTTTTTTATCTGAAGTCAGAATACAGAACGTTATAACCAAAGTGATTCTTAGGATACCAGATATTGAGAGAATGCCTAGATGAAATTTAAAATTGTAATTAAAATAAGCAAATGACATAGACTTACTGTTACTTTATTCTAACGCTATCTTACAGGTTCACATGGGATAGCTCCCTTGGGCTGTAACTGCTTAGCTATGAAGTTAACAAAACGTATTAATTGAAATTAACTCCACTGACCAAAGCATGCTACGATTACAAGTTGTTGTGGAGTACTGATGAAGATTCCCCATAAAATATTGTCTTAATGATTTTATTATTAACTTTGTCACTGTCAATTACCGGATTAAGAAGGTTCATGATACTCTTGATCACTGGGGCAATAATATGCATTATTAGGTTCAATGAAGAATGTTTACCCAAGTTACTTACATGTTCTAAATTTCAGTGTTAATTATTGGAATGAAACAGCAGCAGTGACACTTGGCTGACAGACAGTAATGGATTTGTCAGGGGTCATGTGCTGTGACTCAGCCAGGTGAGCAGTGGGCATTACAACATCTGTGTTTTCTGTGTGGCACACTTTCCTCATTTCTCTGCTCCTTACCCATCTTGCAAGTAGATTTCAGAAGAAGTCACATGTCTATTAACATCACCTTTTCTGCTACATTTTGTTTGTTAGTATATAGTGAGCTAGGCAGTGTTTTTTATATATGTAAAGTAGGACTGAATCTGCCACCTGCCATCAGTCAGAAGTACCCTGTGATTAACAGTGCTGTATTATAATAATATTATATTTCATTCTGAACATATTTCATTTATTCAGTTCACACGATTTTTAGATCATCCTTCATAAGCAGTATTGTAGCATGTGAATACAAGCTATAACCTAACTGAGCAATGTAACTTGCATAACTAAGCAAAATTGAGTAATCAGTCTTTCTGAATATTTATATTTTGCAAACCACTATGACTTCTTAGTTCCAGTTCTAGTCTGAGGGCATAAACCTAGCTGTATATGCGGGAGTGATGCTAAAGAATCCCAGAGGATCAAGGTGCAGTTGGAAAGATACAATACCTTGAACTTCCAGGTTTTTTCTTTGAGGTTGAAACTATGCTTTGCAATAATTGTATAACTTGTAAACTTGTATAACTATGACAACGTATGCAAAACTAGCAGTGGGCATTGGTATGAATAAAAATTTAAATGTATTCTGACAGCAGCACAGTTGCCAGTTCTATAAAGCAATCATAAGAATCTAAATGAACAGAAGCTGCTGAACATGAAGTCTTATTGTACTCATTAAATGCATTATTTGTCCTTCCATACCGGGAGCAATAAATAAGTGTTCTGAAAGATAATTTGCAACCATGCAATTAATCATAAATCTAGCTTGATCTGGTTGTATAAAGCAGTGTTTTATCAATCTGGTTAGCCAGCACTTTGAATGGATTTTGTGGATCTCCCTAGTTCAGGAATATTAGGGCAGGTGCCTCATTTTATTTTATTTTTTTAAGAGAAGTTACCATGATCCCCAAATGGATAAGCTGGAAGGTCAAAGGCAAAATGATTTATCCCGAGGAGCTGTATGTATTACTGTTAAAAAGGTTCTGAAATCCTATCCTACAATTCATTCCTGAAAGAAATGACCGGATTTTGAAGATGGTAAATCAGAAGCAACCAAACCACTGCAGCTTGTTTGTCTCTTAGAAGGAAGATTAATCTTAATGTAAAGACTTCTGGACTTTTGAGCTGTTTTTACTTACCTGAGGGAGTCATTCCAAAACAATAAGCATTCTTTCTGTTCTGTTTCTGTTTGGCTTGTTTGTTTGTTTGCTTGTTTTCTGTTCTGTTTTTTTTTTTTTTGTTTGTTTGTTCTTCATCCTGATTCACTGTGAATTCACTCAGGGGGCTTCTTTAGGAACCAAGTGATCTTCCTCTGCTAAATGCATCATTAGGAACTAGCTTCTTTTCTTCTTTGGATTGAAATAAGTTCACTGAAGTATGTCTTCAGTTCAGCCTCAGCAGACACAGAAATTACTCCTCTGGGTTAGCAAGGCTGGGGTTTTTCTTTTTGAAAGAGGAGGTTGATGTGACTCCCTTGATATTCTGAGTGCTGCCGGGCTAACACATCTGAATCCATAGGCTGTTCTGCTTTGTTACATCATGTGTAACTCTCAAAGAGATTTTAGATTTGTCATTAGTTCATGCTGAGGCATTAGGTAATTGCTATGTGAATGTGAAACAATGAGGCTTAAAAACTATTGAAGAATTAAATAAACTAAAACTCCAATTATTTTAGTATGCTTGAGGTTGCTGGGACAGTAAAAATATTAGTCTTGAGACAAGATGAAGCCAACCTACAAGTGAATGTAACTCATTGCGTATTCTCATGGTAAAGTTTTACCCTAAAGAGGCTTCTAGCAACTGTCAAGTTTTATCCACAGAATGGCACAACAGTGTTTTTCTTTCCAGAATGAAGACTGTGCAGTTTGAAATGGGAAACAAATAATGTGTTCCATTTATTTTTGTTTTTAAGAGCATGCTCAGAGTTAGCAGAATGAAGTTTACAACTTTGAGGACTTTGTATCGTGCTTATAGTGAACACTGCAGCATGGACATCAGAGACCTTCGAGAAATCAATAGTTATCGATGAGGAAAGGCATTATGCTCATGGCAATTACTAGGAGGCTTGTGATGGCTTGTTTTGATTCTGACCTTGATTCTACATGTGGGAAGATGATGGCAGTTAATTCTGGTTTCTAGAAACGTTATTGTTTAGTGTCAGTACAGAACAGAGAGGGCTACATTGCAAAGAGCTTGTTGTGCTTGTATCTCAAGAATTAGAAGTTTACATTGTTGGGGCAATTAAAGGCAATGTTTTTAACAAAACAATTCTGTCCTTTAAAAGTTTTCTGAAGAGTTTTGCACTGCTTTATCTGTGAATATACAAGGGTAGTCAAATGCAGAGAGGATCTCACCTGATTCCAAATGCTGTGGAAAGCAGAGAGAAGAAAGCTTTGTGATGCTCCTTGGTCCTTAGCCAGCAAGCCCTAGGAGAAGTTAGCATGGGTGTTAAGTAGCCCTCATTTATGGAACTGGGAAAAGGTTACTCAGATGTTTCAGCATCAGAGGTCCCACATTAACCTGATCCTATCTTCTGAAATACCTTTTCCTTTAAGTGTACTTCCTCTCTATTTGTCACTGAGGCAGGTTTGAGGATGGTTAGAGCAAGAAGTAGCACATCACTGTGTTGTCATTTGTGCTCCTGGTGAGCTATCCAAATAAAGGCATTTACGAAGGAGAGCTCTAAGGAGCTCTTTAGAGAGCTTGATCTAATTGAATGTGGAAATTAAAAGTAGGTGCATGGCTGCCCGCCACACTATGGTTCCCCAGGTCGGTGAACTGTGGTCTCTTTACTGAACTGTCTGTGAGTGGCTGTGTGTACAAAGAAGTTCTTAGTAGTTTGTTTGTTTCCTGAATCAGAGCAGTTGCTCAAATAGCCCAACTTTCACGAGGGAAGATTTGATGAAGAGTGCAGCTGGGATGTGGTTTGTTCAAAAAACTCCATCCATCATTTCCCAAAAGGCACAATGAATAGCTTAATTGTTATTGCTAATGATTGTTAGCACTTTATTTGCTATAGACAAAGTACGAGCCAACTCAGAGCAATACTGTGATAGGCATTTTTCCACGTCTTGTCTACCAGGAGCTGTCAAACATAATTCTGAGCAAGGAAAGGAACACTAAGGGAATACTGTTAGTACAATATGCAAAATAAAATAAATAGTATTCTGTGCTGGGGAAAATTTACAAGGGAAATAAGTAAAGACGCTGCTTTTTGAGAGAGCCACCCATAGGAATACTTATCCTCAGATCAAAGTGTCTCTTTCCTTAGTGTCTTGCTGGTTTAGTTTGGCTGCTTCTGCTGAAGTGGATTCGGTGAGCACTGTTTAGTTTCCTTCTCTGCTGCAAGGCTTACACTGAAGGCCATTTACGGTGTAACCCTGTATAAATTTCAATGCAGTTCTAACATCTCTAGAGGACTTCAGAGAATGACAGGGTTTGTTTTTCTTTTTGGATCAAATTTTCTACCTGAATGGGATTTATATTTTATATATTTACATATATCAGTCTCCTCTTACTATCTGATTGACTCATCCTTTTTTGCTATCTTTAACCTATCCTTAAAATTACAAAGAAATATAGGTTTAAAATAATTACATTAATTCAAACAGTTGCTTAGTTTTAGCAATAATCAATGCCTCTTTCTGTGAGTCTCTTGTTTGCTTGAATCAGTGAGCCACTAAGAGCAAACAGTAATCGGTTCAGAGCAAGAATCCTCCTTTAACTATGCCACATGGCTGATCTTGACAAGCATGCAGAAAAGTACAAGAGAAATTGTCAAGACCTGCTGTTTGCCCAGACACTCAGAACCAGGCAATATTGCCTCACCACAGATTTTGTTCCTTGCGTGCATACAGACTGCAGTGTGCAAACTACAATCTAATCCATGTCATAGACAGAGACACAAAAGCCCTAGCAGGGCACTGGTCTGCCATTAGATGAAACTGTTTTAGGAGAAATCAGGGAGTCCACGCTCAAGGAATGCAGCAGAACAATCATTACTAATAGAGCAATAAGGCAACCAAATGTTGAAAGAAGTATTTTATTAACATGCTTTTCTAATGGCAGGTTAAAAAAAACCACAGAACTACAAGCAGATTCAGGTAACTGTGATTTCATATTACTATAAAATTATCATAATGACGCTGAATCTATACTACAGAGACTTTTAGTCTTTTTCTGCTTTCAGAAAACCTTTTCTTAGATAGCATTGGTATTGTTCTAGCATAGTTGTTTTTCTTTTAGTTGCTAAAGGTAGAACACATAATATCCCCAACTACTTTGCTGGTCAGCCAATAATTCAAAACGCTTTAAGTTCCTTCCCCCAAATAACATTAGCAAGAAATCTGTGTAGATATATTTCTTTGCAAACAAAAGCTACTAAGCTGATTTTATAATCATACTGAATGAAAAGTTGAATATCATCATGTTTAATTCTCAGACATGTTCTCTGTACTTCCATAGTAATTACAAGTATGTTCCTATTTGGATTTTTCCCCCTAACTTATGGTTGCTTTATCCAGATGCATTTTCATACAACCATTTTCTTAAGGCGATTGTTTTAAATGCTTGCAGAATTCTAACACAATATGTATTTCTGGAGCATTATATCATTCCGTGGATTTCTCTTCTTGTGAAATCAGTGAGTCTGTATGAAATGGGTGTTCTTCCAGTATGTGTTAGTTCGGCAGTTCTGGTTGAATCTTTCCAACCATATGGGAATTATTGATAGCATTGGTGCTTTCGTTCTGCAGTTATCCATTTGTCTCTAGACTTTTTTGTTACTTTTGTCTTTAATAAGAGCCTTTATATACTCAGTTTGCTAATGTTGTCTGCTATCTGTTTTCACCGTGGTTCTTACGTGTGTGATTGACAAAGCTCTCTTGGAGTATTTTGATTTTCACTTTTTTTTTTTTTATTAGGCTGCTGCAGTTATTATACGGTATAATTAAATCCAGACATGAGGGCAGCTTGATCATGACTGCATGACAGCTTTAGCCATATGCTACTTGGATCAGGGACTTTTATGTTTTAACTGAATTCTCTTGCCTGGATGAAGTGTTTAATGTCTCCTGATATTAAGCTCTTCCCTATTCCTGCTGTTCAAACCCCTGTAACAGAGATCTGCTTGCAGACTAGTATGGCTCTGTTTTTATAAGGAACAGGGTGATCACAAGGAATCTGACTTGAAAACACCTGGAAGTCATCAAAAATTCCCTCTTACTGTCCATTTATATGAGGATGCTTTTGTGCTTGCTTACAGTCTTCTGTAGGTGTAAACTGCCACCTTTTGAAGCTATCTTTAAAAGCATTTGTTCATTCATATGGATGATTCTGACTTTTGTTGTGCCTCTGCAGTTCCATTCCAAATATTTAATTATTAAATTGTTTCCACATGCTAAGTAACTAACACTTTCTCTAGGCTTGCTAGGTAGAAAAGCAATGCAGATGTAAACTGGGTGTCACATTTTCTTGGTATCTCACTCACGATTCAGTACCTTGACAGCTTGCATAAAACAGAGGGGTAGAGTCTTTCATTCAAGGAGAGAGAAACTGCTGATTTATGCTGAGAGTGGGAAGGGATGAGGGGGACATGTCACTTCTGCACTGTGAGGTGCAGAACACTCTGGCCATTATTCACAGTGCGTGTGAGGGGAGTTAATTCTTTTTAGTTCCTGGCTAAATCCCTGACTGACCTCACTGATGTGAGACCAAAATCAGCAGGAGTTCTCATATGCTTGAAAGGAAGGCACATATTAAAGCACTTTCCTTGAAACAAGATCACTGATTGCTAATTGAGAATTTTTCCTGTGATGGGCAAATATCTCCTTTTCTCTGAGCATTCTTTGGACTTGTTTGCAAAGGTTTGGTCCTGTGCCAAACAAGTGAGTGGAATATTTATGGCTAAGCTCACAGTGAACAGGAAGACACTGCTTTCTTGAATCTTCTAATTTTTTGTATCTACTTGTTGTTCACTAGCAAAGATTTCACAGAGAGTGCTTCTGAATATTTTCCCCAAGTTTCCCTAAGTAAGCAGGGACATCTCTACCCAGAAAAGCATGAGGAAAAAGTTCACGTTATAAAGGCCATATCTAGTAAGGGAGATGGCATATTTCTTCAAATCGCTTTTTCTGTTCCAAAGATACTGGTTGAAATGTTTATCCTGTTATCCGGAAAAGCATTTCTTGGAGATAAATTTTCTTGTGTTATTTTAAATTAGGGTGGATGTATGTGCTGCTAGTGTTAGTGGCTCCTTTTGGAAGTACCTGACACTCCGAATGTAGGTCTGACCCAAAGGCAAAGCATTTGTCCTTATGGAGTACATTTGTGAACTCTAACGCTAATCATAGCTACGGGTTGTTTCAGCAGCCTTTGAAAAATCCCACTAGAAGTAGATGTATTGTGCTGTGTCGAGATTCATTCAGAGAATTTAACAGAGAAATGGCTGTAGTGTAGTACAGCACGGCTCAAAGGAGTTCCTAGCCACCTGGGGTACAGGAGAGGTTCCTTTAGGGCACCATGGTCTCCGAGTCAGGCTAATTTACTTTGCATGTTCGATAAAAGTAGATTTTATTCGCGATTGCAATGGCGGCGTCCCGCAAGCAGGAGCGCCTATGGACACAACATGGCAGCCTTTATACCCTGTTTTCTCCCCTTGCCTCCCCCCTCCCGTTTCCCCACTGGCTGGGTACTCCAGGTTCACAATCTGGTTTACATTTGCTATTTACTTGTTAATTTGTCTTTGTTACCTGGTGTCACTCGGCAGCCGTCCTGTTGTTTCCAAGCTGTCTCGGTGCTCTCCTTGCCGTATTGATATGGTGATTTTCTTTAAAGTCTTCGTTAAACAAAGAGCACTGGGGATGATGCCAGGCCTTCCTATGTCTCTTCAGGCGCTTCCTCGGGCAGGCTCTCGTTTTGCTCTCTGGTTTGCTCTCGTGCAGGATATTCTTGCAGTATGTACAACAATACATACATCTATACACCTATATACAGAGTGTGCGTGCCTGGGAAGGTTCGTCTGGAGGATCAGTGATGTAGACTATCAGAGAGCTTCCCCGGGTTAAGTAGAAGGACTCCCAAAAAGAACTATGATAGCGGAGATCATGAAATTAATAAAATATTATCCAATTCTAATGCAGAAACAACATTTGATTCCCACACTACTAGTCACAGTGAAGTCTAGACATGACTTGAGGCTAAAAAACTCTGATTAGCAGACTACTAGGTGAGATGGGAAACTGAGGACCATGCCCTGCAAGTAGGATAGAACACATCTGAATGGCAAATAAAAGGCCCACACTAACAGTAGTTAGTATTCAAAATGCCTTCTCCAAGCTCTGTGAACCACCTCTTGAATTCAGGGAGAGAAAACACGGTGCTTTATGTCCCCAGAGTTAATCATTATCCCCACTGCATGTATTTTTGGATTTTTTTTTTTTTTTTTTTTTTTTTTTTTTTTTTTTTTTTTTTGTGTGTGTGTGTGTGTGTGTGTGTGTGTTATGTTTGGAAGGAGTGACCTCAGATGTGTCAGGAAAGTAGAAACAAAATTTACAGAAAAACTGCTTCAATTAAACTGAATGGAGGAAAAAAAAAATCCTGGCTCACTCTCCCTTCTTCTTTCTCTGCACCTTGTATCCAACAGTATTTAATTGGCTTTCCAGTCAATCGAAGTCCACATTGAAAGTGTTCTATTTTCCAGCCTACTCCTTTTGGAAATAAAACCTTGCTTACCTAGTTGCCTGTGCTTATCAGCTCTACAAAGACGACTTTCCTAAATCAGTATTGGAAACAGTAACAGTTCGTATGTCCAAAACACCTTCAATGAGTGTTTCAAAGGGCTGTAAATGTATCCACAAAGTAGTTCCATTAAATAGGTAAGACATAATATTGCCACTTCACATAGGGGTATAAAAGTTACATCCCTAGTCCACACCTAGCTATGACACCAGGGATAGTCAAATAGGATAGAAATTATCAGGCAGCTGTTGTACTTCAACTATTTTACCTTGTTTCTCTCCACACTGCTTCTACTGCTATGGTATTTTTTTCCTAACATTATAGTTTTATAGTAGTATGCTGCATTTTTGCTGCTGCAGTGGAGATAAGCAGGTCTCTGAGTGCAGTGCACCATTGTTTCCACTATTAAGTTCTGGATGGTTATCTCTAACTTGATCCTTGGTGTGGCATTACTGATGAGCATGGAGGATGCATGACAAGCCTTGAAGATATACAGACTCTGAATGGGAAGCTGGCAGAATAGGGGACGTCCCATTAAGACCTCAGTGGTCTAGGAAGGAGAGTAGTTGCAAGTCTGATCTTTCTGGGTAGAGAGCCATGAAGAGAGAGGTGCACACAGCAGTTGATTCACCAAAGCATTTGGAGCACAAGGATATTTCCTGTAGTGAGACGTCACCTCCAGGGGCTAGACAAATCTGGAGATTCTTTTCTGGTATTTGCTTGTGCAACGGGGTATTTGTGTGCACGAGGCACCACAGAAGGGTTAAAGAGCTCCGCAGTTTGTCCCTTGCTCTCTAATTAGAAAATGGTCCAGGAGCATAAAGTTCAACACACACGTGATCTGAGCTGGGACTAAACCCAAGTTCTCAATTGATTGCAGCCTTGTGTGTTAGTGTGCTGCATTTGCACACCATCTCTTCTCCTTGCCATTTCTACAATTCCTTTTCCTTTTTGTAAAAGAAAAAATGGAACAATTCGTGTACAGAGTTTCACTTTTGTCACTATCTAAAGTATTCTGTTGCTTCAGCTTGTGTGCTTTCTGGGAATAGCTTGTTGACCCACTTTATGATTGAAACCAGGCCAGTAAAACATGACAAAAAATCTTCTTGCTCCACTCTATTCTGTAGTGTCTTGGCTACTGCTGGGTAAACTTGAGAAGTCTGCTTCCAGAGGAGGCATGCAAACTGGCCAGCCTGAGCCTCAGGGGAGCTGAAGTTTCTGGTTGGCCTCCCAGAGGCCAAGAGGGGCAGGCAAAATGATGTCCAGCTGGGATGGTGTTTGGAGAAGAAAGACAGAGGGTGAGATTAGGGAAAGTGAAATAAAATAGTTTTACTGAGCAAAGTATGTGCAGTAGAAGCCAGATGCAAAGATAGCCAGAGAAAAGGTGACAAATTCAGAATGTTACTCTGTGCAGCCTGTAACATAGGGAGTGGGCAAAGTTCAGTTCTGATGATTCATAATCCAAGTGCTTTGCTTTCAGATGCAGAAAACTTACATATTTTCCTTTTTGGCCCATTGGAATCTTCCTTCTATTTTTTTTTTTTTTTTTCCTACAAAATTAATTTTTTTTTTTTTATGTTTTCAGAAACTTGCATTTAACTAAAATAGAACCTCTATTTGAAAACATTTTGCTAAAAGATTTTAGTGCTCGCTGGAGAACAAGCAAGTGTTCTCAAGAGCTTTGGGATCTTGTGTTCAAGAGTGCCGTGATGTTGCAGCTCATAGTTTTAGGTCCCACCCCAAAATGTTTCTGGGGAGAATAGCCAGGTTTCTGCTAGTAGAAAAAGAAAATGGAGATTCTATCTCCAGCTCTTCACTTCTCCTGCTTCCAGCTACAGGATGATTTCTTTCATCTGCAGGATCTCACGCTATTTGACATGGCGGACATGAGTCAGATCACTAATCTGTTTGAAAAATATATCCAGCAAGTAGAATTGTTTCTGTGAGCTGTCACACTGCTCCTGGAGAGGTACGGGAGGGAGGGGACAGGCCTGTGCAGCTGGGAACTGTGATGGTTGCCTCCAGAAGCCTCAGCCATAGCTGGCACTTGGGCTTACTCCCTTGGCAGTGCTGGTAACAATTTTCCTGTGTCGTATAAGGACAAAGAAGCAGTTTCATCCTTAGCATAATTAAATGAGTGGAGTGACAGGAGTTATGCCCAGAGTGACTTTGTTTAAATGTGCCTTTTCAACAAAGTTCACTAAATCAGCTCATTCTTGTTGTCTCTTTTGTTTCTTTATTTGTGGCTACACTGAATTAGCATCTTAAATAAATTGCCATGGGAATCAGAGATGCAATAGCTAGCTTTCTTTCTCTTGTCCATCTACAAACAGCCTTTTCATAGCAGTCTTTTCACAATTTCATGTACTCTGTTTGAGCACTTGATCTATTTCCATCAAGGCTTTTGGTACCCATTCTCTCGGTTAAAAATCAAGCAGCAAAAGATATGTGAAATATGGCATACAATTGATTGAAAATTTCTAGCACATATAATTTACATGTACTGATGGAACATCTTTCTGAAGTGACGTGTAAAACATTTATTGTTCCCGACGTTCATTCTGATACGTTACTTCTATGTTTTGTGAGATGTGGATTGTAGAAAAGAAAGATACCTTGATTTGAACAAGGAAGGTGTTCTGTGCATAGAAGACAAGTTGAGAAAAGGGAGCTTTGTAGGAAGGAAGAAGGCTGAAAAGGCAGGCCTTGTGATAAGGGGAGCAGTAGGAGCGGGTCAGTAAGAAAGGAGAAACTCTGAAAAGGCCTTGAAGCTCTGGATGAGAAAGCTTTGCTTTCATGGGGTTGTAGGTAATGTGGATGGGATATGAAACAAAAGATGACCTCATGCTGAATTTTCGAGGGACAACAATGCAGGTGCATTGGGAACAAGATCAAATCCCAGTAATCAAGGTGACTGAAGTAATCAAACACTGTGATCACACAGTGGATCTGGGCAGAGATCTATGCACTGAAAATGTGAGCAGAAAAGAGCTCTAATAAAATAATACTGTCAATGTGGATAGCTTAGGGTTAACTAAGCAGTGGATCTGGATAACAGTACCCGCGCTGTAGATTGTATGACAGCTGGTGGAGCCATGCAAGTGCACTAGAATCTCAGCTATCATTGAGGAACAGGCCTCACTGTGAAGAAAAACTTGCAACTGTGACCCAAGCACATTGTGACATGACGATATGTGCCAGAACTCACGCACAGGCTGTCAGCAGGAGCCTGAGAGCTGCGATATGCCTTCCCATCCAAACAAGGTGCAAACTTCAGCATCTGCTTTTGCAAGGGTTCAGATCCTAGACTAAATTAGAGGGGAAGGGAAATGACTATAAAGACGGTAATTAATGTAACAGCCTGACTTAATTTGCTCCCTGAAAAGGAAATCAAAATTAGGAGCTGTTAAAGCAGTTATTACAATATGCCTAGAACACATAGTAAGGACCAAATAGAAGCAGAAAGCTGAAAAATAGAATTGCACATTTACAAATTGTTACTATAAAAGTGAAATGGGAGCCTGCGCAGGTAAATAGTAAAAGCTGGATAAAAAAAAAATAACAGAAAGTAGCATGCCTTGGGAGTGCAAGAGAAGAATTAACCAGAAGGGTCAGGGAGAAAACAGTGAAAGCCAAGGAAGTGACATGGTATTTAAGAAGGATTTTAACTATTTCCACAGCAGGAAAATTGCTCAAAGAGACAAAGGCTGAAGTACAAAGAACGATATTAATCCAGGAAGCTATTACAAGAGAGTTGATGAGACAGATTTTAGTAGCAGACAGGGCTCACAGCCAAATTAGAGGCATAAGAAAGTAGGACAGGGCAGGGATGAAATGAGATCAGCAGCTGTAAGCAGAGTATTCAATTAAACAGGAACAATTCAATTCAAGCAACAAAGGAGATAGGAGCTTGGAGAGACAGGTGGGTTCAGAAATGGCTGATTAAAGATCTGAAGGAGCTTGTTTCAGAGTGCTCGCTTATGCAATAACTCTTCTGTCTCTTTGTTAAGTTCATCAAACTGACACAGAAAACTTTGCTTCTGTGCTGCGTTACCGTCCTTGAAATGATAGTGGGAGCATGAAGAGAGGAGACAGTAAATTGCTCAATCAGCTTAACTGTTTCACAAAATCTTGTGCTAATGTGCCCGGGTTGTGACTGTGCTCTCTGGGGGAGAACAGGAGTGAAAGATCAAGCAGGTAAGGCAGAGAGGAAAAGAAGCATCAGTGGGTATCAGTAAGGGCTGGGAGGTGAGGTCCAGAGAGAGAGTCAGAGTAAGACTTGTGACAGACAACTGAGAAATGACAGCATCAGCAAACTAAGTGTGTTAGGAAGGATGAGAATACGAAAAGGGTGAAAAGAAGAAAAATCAGGGACTTCTGAAGTTAAACTTCTCTACGGTGAATGTGAGCTGGACTTGTGAATTCACAAGGTTTGTTTGTTTGACCTAAAAGAAACAATGCACGGGGATGCTTGTGGATTATCTAAAGGCAGTGGGCAGTAGTATAAATACACAGCAAATGTGTGGTTTTTTTCCTGAAATTCTTCGTCCTTCCGCCTTTGGCATTTTACTGCCCGACAGTAAGCTGTCGAGCACCAGTCCTTCTTAGCAGCCCCTTTTGTTCCTCCGCTTAAGAATGAAACACAGTATCTCGAACGCCCAGAGGGTGAAGGAGCTAATCATTGGCGCGAATTGCGGCCGGCAGGGCAGACCCGCCTCTTTGCCTTGCGCTGACAAGCTGTTTGTGTCTGTGCAAGGCCGCCCTCCAACGCGGCGGCCGGATGGCCGTGATGGGACTGGCTGAGCGCTGCTCCTGCCTACGCTCTGTGGGATTGCAGTAAGTAGCCTGCTGACTCGCCGAGGCTTTTCTCATAGGACAGATGTTTTAGCAAGGCAGACAGGTGCTGTCATACAGAGAGGCAGCGATTGAAGTGCTTTCTCTGGTCTGAAGTAAGAGTGACTGCTTTGTATGCAGTGTCATGGCTACATTTCAGCCTCAAAGGAGACCTTCCGGAGAGGCAAGAGGGGAAAAGTCAATAAGGACACAACCCATTTAAACTTATATATACATATACACAAGATTTTAGTTCTTTAGCATGTTATTCTCCTTTATAGTGGTGTTTCCAGTACTTAATCATCCAGCTGTGTCTTGAAGAGTAGCAGTCTTCGCAAGGTCATAAATGACATTGCATGAAATGGCTAGATGTGAGATACAGTGAAATGAACGTTGTCCATAATGCTGATAGGTGCTGTTGAATTTGAAGATATGCTTAGCTGTAGAAAAGTCCTGTTCAGACTTTTCTGAAAAGTCCAAGTCCTGTTCAGAGATTTCAGTCTACTTTACTGGCTGTCACAGCTCTATAGAACAAAAGACTGCAGAGATGGAATGAGCTCGACTCTTGCCTCTAGTGCCGTTTTTGATGTTCAAAATTTTATGAACAGTAATCTGTTTGGATGTATGCTTCAACTTAATCCTGCATATCAAATACTGATGGACTTTTCAGACTTTCTCTCTCATCCTTTCCACCAGCCAAAGAAAATCATCACGTCTCTATCAGAGCTGAGCACCATGCAGAATCTCAGACGTTCTCTGCCCCTAAAGCTTTGATCAATCTAAATTTAATGTGTTAGCTGCAGTGCTCATCTTTAAATCTCCATTTTTAAATGAAGAAAATGAAAATATGACAGAGTAAGTGACTTTGCTGTGACAATAGAGCATAGTAAGTATCATCACTCAGCAGTCTATGGCAGCTGGACTACGGTATTTATTTTTCTTCATTTCATATGTTTTACAAAATCCTACTGCATAGTGCTAATAGTAATTTCTGGGAATGTCTCTGTGTATCTCCTGCGGTTCACATTGGCTAAGAAAGATACCTTATACTTTGGCTGCTTATCTAAACTGCTTTGAGCTTGAAACTGAGTGGAAAGCACCAAACAGACCAAGCTGCATTGTTGGTTCTGCTTCCCTTTTCTGGCACAGCTGGAATTGCCCCATATGGCACAACAACAGCAATTCAATATTGTTTCCTTTCTTGAGGACCATCCTAGTAATGTTGAATTGCTATTCTGGTCTATTTCTTCAGCTGTCATTCAGTAATACAGCCGTTGATGGAGGCTATTAATTCAGGGGTGACCAAAACCCTGACCTCTTACTAATATACTCGTGGTTACCAGGTTATGAAGCCCATGAAGTTGAATATAATAGTCTAGTTTTCTACTTCTTTGCCCTTGACAATGTCAGCTGAGCTCCTGAAACTGATGGATCTCGTGGGAAAGAACAGCTCCCTAGATTAATACAAGTTTTGAGTTGTAATTTATGACACTGAGCATTCAAATTCTTAGTGAAAACAGGAGGCTTTAAGGGCGCTTTTCCTCTGAGGGCTTCATCTTATTAATGTGTACTCTACTGATGCATCCTATATGCTTGACATTTAACAGCTAGTGTTACCGTAAGAGAGAGACATCAGCTGTTTGGGTCTGACCAGAAAAGTGAACTGTCATGTAAAAGAAAAAATATCAAAGTGCTTGAAAGAAGCAGTAGCAGCTTTCTGCCAGGTGTGGGTAGATTTCCACATAAAATCCCTCACCATCAATACTCGGGTATCTCTATCCACTGGGATAGAGGCAGGGGTCTGCAAACAGTTCCTCCTCAGCTTCTATGGATAGATTGTCCTCTCACTTAAATCTAAACCGTCTGACTAATATTCTTCTTGCTAACATGGAGGATATTAGCAGCCCTGAGGAGGAGGGTTTGGGGGAGTAGACTCACCATGAGCTGGCAATGTCCAGAAGGCCAAATGTATTATCCTGGACTGCACCAAGAAAAGTGTGACCAGCAGGTTGAAGGAAGTGATTCTGCCCCTCTGTTATGCTCATGTGAGACCCCACCTGGAGTAGTGCTTCCAGTTCTGGGGCCCCCAGCACAAGGAGAGACAGAGCTGTTGGAGAGGGTCCAGGGGAGGGCCATGAAGATGATCAGAGGGCTGGAGCACCTCCCATGCGAGGACAGACTGAGAGAGCAGGGGCTCATTGGCCTGGAGAAGGTTTTGGGGAGACCTTACAGTGGCCTTCCAGTAACTGAAGGGGGCCTACAGGAAAGCTGTGGAGGGACTTTTTACAAGGGCATGTAGTAATGTGGTGAGGGGAAATGGCTTTAAACTGAAAAAGAGTACGTTTAGACTAGATGTTAGGAAGAAATTCTTGCCTGTGAGGGTGGTGAGACACTGAAACAGGTTGCCTAGGGAGGTTGTGGATGCCTCCTTCCTGGAAGCATTCAAGTTCAGGATGGATGGGGCTGTGATCCATCTCAACCTGCATCTACACCTGTGAAAGCTTTTAATATTTTTAATTGTATATATATTTTTTTCAAACTGTTTTCCTAGGTATTGGATCCATTTCTAGGTAAGGAATGTTGTTGCTGCTAAAGAGCATCATGCTACTTGGTCATATAAAATGAAAACTATGGCAGGCATGCAGCCTTTTATGTTTAAAATAAGAAAAATAGAAAAGATTGTTGCAGTCAGATATCTCTTGAAAATCAAGAGCAGAGGATCTCTTGCTGTCAAAGTTTTTTGTTGTTGTTGTTGTTGTTTGTTTTTTTTGTTTGTTTGTTTTTGTTTTTGGTGGCATTACTCAAAGTACTGCATTTAGGAAAGAGAACAATTTTGAACCTATAACCTGCCTCAAAATTCACCTCAAAGGAAGAGCAGAAGTTTTTCAACCAAGAAGCTGCTACAAGGAAACACGGGTCAAGGCAGAAAGAAAAGGGACTGCTGTGTACTCTCCTTGCATATGGCAGAGGGAATTGCAGGGACTAAGCTGCTTTCAGGCCTATGCTGCTTTAAATGTGTTTAACAGGCTCCACTGGTCTCTTTGACTTTTCTCCCTCCTGTTCTGTGTGTATCAGGCCTTTAAGCTGGCAGAGAATGCTGAAGGAAACAGGCATCAGCAATATACAGATACTTGTACTGGCTCTGCTGTGTTCTCATGCTGGGAAGATGATCCTTTGACCTCCGCAGGCAAGCTCTGTGCTTTCTCCTTACTAGAATCGCTGGTTTACAGGACAGAGCTGTCTGCATTGTGCATTGTTTTGATAGTGTGGGAAAGGCACATCTAGCTAACCAGCTTCTTTTAGGGTACATACAGAAGTGGTATAAAATGAATCGCAGTCACCAGATGGCCTGCCCAGATTCCTCTCTTTAGCTCGCCTTTCTCAGACCTAGAAAACCAAGTGTGTCCCAGGATCTGCTCCAGTAGGCAGAAAATAATATAGATGCCACTATTCCTTCATCCACAAAGGAGCTTTTAAATAATTCAGTTTCCTTCCTTTTTGCCTGTCTAGTTGGGTCAGAGGTTTAAGAAAGCAGCAATTTGAGCTTGTAGAATAAAAAGACCTTAATTGAGTGGGCAGCATGCTGTGTTCTGTCCTGGTTGCCGCTGTCTTAAAAAATTATCATAGCTGTCGTTAGCCCTTCCCTCTTATTGCTGGTTGTTCACAGCATGAGAAACTGAGAAGCACAGTACCCATTAAGCTTCAAGGCTGGCACTGCAGTTTCCCTGATCAGTTCCTACTGGGGCTTGCTTTCCTCCTGACCTCCTTTTCCTTGCACGGTGTCTTCAGTGCACAATTTACCTAATGCTCCCGAAGGTATAGTATAATGCCCTAAATCTACTCTAATTCAGATGTTATAGCCATATAATGGCATGGAATTCTGCAGATCTTACTCTGGCAGAACTCCTGCTAATTCTATGATTCCATAATGGCAGCAGCAGACCTGGTTACTTCAGGGCTGAAAACGGACTGTGAGAATCACAATATATTATTTTGTGTGTGTGGTTTAATTTCTGCTTCTAATTGGGATGCTTAATACCCGAGCAGTACCTTTGGCCTTCTTTTCAATTAGTTTTTGAACGTGTAAGAATAAGTTGACAGCTATTTGATATTGTTAATGTGAACTCTCAGCACTGTAGTATCTGAACTCTCAGCACATGACAGTTGTTTAGACATTGCATTCTTGAGACTCGGTGTCTAAAGAGATTTTCCTCTTTTCCTCCATTTTCCTCATCATTTCTTCCTGATACTCTCTCTTAGGCTCTTTGAAATCTATGCTTGCTTCTCATATACATTTTGGGATCCAGAGCTACACCAAAACATTTTCTTGGTTTCCAGTAGCTATAGAAAATGTAATGATTTTATACTCCAATATGCAGATTAGAATATGTGAGCCAGAATTACTGTGGCTCTGGCAATAAGACTAGGAAGACTTGCTTGTGTGGGTAGGAAGATCGGGGAAACATTCTCAAATACATGCTCAAGTAAATACTGAAATACTTCGCTTAGGATAACCTCAGCTGAGATTACACCTGCTTCAAAGCCCTGCACCCCATGCTGGGCTTGCACTCTAGATTTTTGTGTCTCCTAGCCTAAAGGCCCTCACTGTTTGCCCCAGTTTCCAGTTCATTCTAGTTCAGAGCATCTAGATCTATGCTTTCTACAGCTCATGCCCCTCTACATCAACCACATAGTTCACAGCCTCTGCAGCTTTTTGCCACAACTCTTCCCACCAAAGAGCTTCATTTTTCCCCAGGCATCCCAGATCCTCTCCTCCTGCATCTCTTCACTCCATGCCGGTTAAAATGCTTATTCTGCTCACCTCACAGTCCTTAAAAGCTCCTTCAAAGCCTTCTGCTCCCTAAAGCCTCCTCCTGTCCTCAAGTCTTTCCCACTACATTCCAGTGTTTGCAGCTGGAGATACAGGAGGCTGTTTCTCCTCCCCTAGAATTTCAGGTTCCTCAGTGCAGGGATCTCAACATACCTCCCTTTTTCCTCTTGTACTTGAAGGCAGAAAAGCAAGGTAAGTTAGGGCATATAGCCCTTTCTATGCTGTAAGAATGGACGTCTCCAGGCAAGGTCTGGAGAAAGACTAAGCCAGGAAATGTTTTAGCGTGGTATGTTTTTTAGAAGAGTAGCCCTCCTTATTTCTCTTTCTAAATAAACTGTCCGGTATTCAACACTTGTCTTGTGAAGGAACTTCATCCCCCCAGGGGCTTTTAAGCTGTTCTATGTGGTTCTCTATGTGCTCGTTTCTTTTGTACTTCTGGTCACATGTTAACATTTCTGATTCTTCTGATTTTCAAACAAAAAGGATTTGGACACATTACTTGTGGTTCAGAACTTTTTATGAATGCAGCCACGTGAAAATATTTCTTGACGCTTTTGAAAGAAAGCTTACTTCTGTAAATGAAAGTTTGTGAAAAACAGCGATACTGAGACATGATGGTTTAGTAGGAGTCTGGACTGACAGTGTGCCCCAGGCGGACCCAGATCCCTGCCATCACAGATGTCAGTGAGAGTCGTGAAGAAGTGGCTTAGTGCTGTGCTTATTCTCCCTTTTTCCTGGGGACAGCCAGGGGCTACTGCAGCCTGTAGTGAAAATATCACCAGCCTTGGGGCTTCTATGATTACGACATCAAGGTTGTCATTGTCTGAGCTGTTTGTTTGCTTTATGTGAAAGAGGAGTGATACTGCATTATAAAGCAAAATACCAACAGCGGTGAAGCAGCCTACTCTGGACATAGCACTAGGAGCAGGCTGCGAAAGATTACCACAACACATTTGCTTTTCAGATCATCACCTGACAATCGGGTGCCTTTCTAGAGCTTTTCAGGCTTTTGCCAAACTCAAGTCTCTGGACAACAAGCAGAAATGCTAAAAAGAAATCCACATTAAGTGAGGTCACTGTAAATTGATACCAACTCAGCACCTGAACCTAGATCCAAGGTATTTCATGTGCTGGTTTTAAAATGCTGGTGGTAATACAATTTATAATATAATTAGTAATTCTTCTGTAAGAAGAATTGGTTATTGGTTATTGACAGTGCCGAAATCTACATTATTATAATTGATCAGCAGTAAGTGAATTGAAGCTGTACCTTAAACTTCTTCAAGGGTAGATTTGTCTCAGGTTATCTGACTTATGATTTTTCTATCTGTACAAAGCATGCCAGCTTGTTTGCATCAGAAGATTCATCTACAACTTAAACTGTGACTGATTTGAAATCTATGTAAAGCCCTACACCGAGTAGTTTACTATTAGAATGAAAGGTGAGCACACAGCTGTGGCGCATTGCTGGCTTGTTAATCTGCTATCCTGAGTTCCCATCATTTTGGCAATTTCATAGATTAAAATTTTAAGGGAAGATGCTTCCTCCACTGAATTCAGACCTTTTGTGTATCAATTTCTTGGTATTTAAACTTCAAAACAACAAGACACAGAATAAATTGCTTTTGTCTATATCTTTACAGTACAGAAATTCCAGCACAGCCTCACTATGGACTCAATGGGAGCAGAATCCAACTTGAAAGAGGCATTTTCTACCATCTCCCATGCATCATAACCAGTGTCAGTTGCTGAGGAGGGACAACTTTCCTTGCTTTAACAAGCATACGGTGTCATTTAAAAAAAATCTTTCAAAAATTAAAAAAAAAAAAGCTGAGTATTATCAGTATAGTCAAGGTTCAAGCTGCATCCTTCTCCTTATTTTGAGAAAGCAGACATATTGAAGGTTACCCAGGAGATAAGTGTAAATTAATGTCTTTATTCTACAGGGAAATAAAATGCTGTCTGCACCAGCATCACAAACCGACAGTTGTAATTTGACTCTCCACTTCAGTACCACATCTGACCAAAAATGAATTTTTATTCCGAAGATAACAGCCATTCAATCTGTCATGTGCTTTATCAGTGTGAATGGAAAGAGAGCCTGTATGTCCGTAAGGCCACACAATGGCTTCTCTGTTGCACCCTCGTGAAACATTTTTGTCCCCAGGTCTGAACTCTGCTCTTCCAGAGAAAAGAATCATAGAACCCTCAGAGTTGGACAGGACAATCCTGGAGGTCTTTTCCAACTGTAACCAGTGTCAAGTCCTTTTATTTTTGGAAAATATCAGTCCTGATAAAAAACAAGAAGTAGTGGGTTCACTTCATTTGATCACTCGGTGAGAGAAAAATAACTCATCTCTTAACAAACCCTGTTTACTGACATATCAAAAAGATATCATCTTCACTTTAGCCGATGTCTTTGCATTTCAAGTGCTTCAAATTGACGGTCTCATTAGCTTTGTGGAGCAACTCTGATAAAACAGTGAAAAGTTTTAAGCGCATATGGGAATCTTTGTATGGCTGAAGACACGTTTTAAGAATGAGAATGAAGTCATGGAGAGATGAACCCTATGACAGGATCTGAAAGTAGCAGGTCCAACTCCAAGTGTTAGCAGTGGAGGAACAGAACAAAAGAAAAGGGAAAAATGCTAGAATGCAGGCCAAAGATGTGGTATCATTTGAGTTTTAGGACACATGAAATCTGTTCTCGTGTACTTTTTGTATGTCGAATAATATGGCTGAGCTCATGTGTAGCCTTTCACATTGGATAACAGGGTTGTATTTCACTTATCTTGGATTGCTGCCTGTTTTCACAAAAGCTAAGGGGATATAATATCTTTGAGAGTTCTGGCCCTCTATCAAATTCGATTGAAATTATTCAATGACTTGTACAGCTATTGGAAAGAATTGTAACAACACAAGCAAAAATACACAAAAAGAAAATTAGATCATAGTTTTCTCTTTTTTTTTTCTTCTTTTTTTTTTTGAGGATCAATCCAATCTAGTTGTATCAATCCCAGAACCAGGTAGAGGATCATAATCATGTAAAGATGAGAAATTGAGCACATGACGAGAACTTGGGATTTTGAGGCAGACTGTTTACAATGGTTTTTATTTTGTTAATGACTCCGTGCTCTGATTCATGCTTTAATGAAAGCTGCCTCATTTAGAGATTCTCAGTGTTTAGCTGAGTGAGATTATTCCTGGCAGAAAAGGTTGCAAAAGTCCTCTGGTGAAACTGACGGCTAAATAAAACGATATTTTAAAGTAAAAGAGTGCAAAAATAACATTAATTCAGTAATGTGAAACTTCTTTATCTGACAATGAAGAAGACGAGAGGGAAATAGAGGGCAGAGATTTATAGACGAGAGGGAAATTGTTTCCCCAGTTTTTTTGTTAGGAAAAAAATGCAGTTTAGTACTGACCTTCAGCTATCAAAAAAAAAAAAAGTGTATGCGCACTTAAGCCTTTGGAACTTGAATTTAATCAGGGCAGTAGACCTTTGAATAGCTGAAAACAGTATCTCTGATAATAGCAGATTATATTTGCAATTGCAATGGTTGGTGTCCTGCAAGCAGGAGTGCCTGCAGAAAACAGCGTTGCATTTTTTATGCCCTATTACCTGATGATTATCTTTTCCTCCCGATTTCTCATTGGCTGAGTACTTCAGGTTCACAAATCTTCCCGACTAAACAAACATAAATTACTTCTACCTAAACACATATATTGCTGATTATTTAACCTCTAACATTTGCTTCCATTATTTCTGGACATCTGCTCACCCTTGGTTAGAGATAAGTTTGGGAGGAGGATAAAGGGTCTTGATGCCTGTCTGTTGCATCCCAACCTACCTGTAGAGCAAGGCAGTCTGGCCTTGTCTGGAGGCCCTGGCTTCTTTGATGTTTGTTAAGTCTGTTTTTCTTTTGCTGAGGGTCTCTTATCGAAACAGAACAGCCTTACAACCTGCTTTCTAGTCCATAGTACTATAACCATACTATTTGCAACATTTAAAAACTACTGCAGTTTAATTACATAATTCAGCAGTTATATTTCTAAAGTATGCTACTAAAATATGTGGTATTTGTACTTTCTCACATCAGCTGTTCCTAAGGGCAAATTAGAAAATACAAACACATTGTGCTCTACTTCTTCAGCTCAGTTTCCCCTTTTTCATATCTAATGCAGAAACAACATTCCGTTCCTACAGGAGCTTTAAGCCACCAGCTTTTTCTAGGTGCTTTTAGAGATTTTGTTTGTGACGCTTTTGATTAAAATGCTCGTTGTAATTAATGGAGAGGATCACCTCAGAGGCTTTCCATCAGGCAGCTCTTTACTAATTTTCGTGAGAGGAAATTACAGCTAAGAAACCCTTCCCACCTGGAAGTGTTTAAAGTATGCGAGTCAGCATTCTGTTCGCTGTTAATAAAAACCAGGTTGTTCTAAATGGCTTGCTAAACTATTGAACTGTTTTAAGCAATGTGCAGTTTATCTTGTATTTACAAGCACATGCATTTATTTTAAATTCCTGTTCCAGAAAGGCTGTTCATGCTGGGAGGGATGCTGCAGGCTCACTTTGCTTCCCTGGGGGGGGAGCGCTGCAAGCACCTCCCTGGGCAGTGTGCTTCTTGCAGGGCCTGGGGGCTGCTGGGGGACTATTAGCTAGCCAGCCAGCCCAGCCACATGCTTGATAGAGAGCAGATCAGTGTGTAGCTGGCTGTTTATTTTCAAATCCTTTGTACCTCAGGTTACTTGTAAGGCTGGTGCCTGGGAGTTCAGCATAAACCAGGCTGTGTTTGTTGCCTGCTTTGCTTGTAATTTGCAATTTGTGAAAACCTGATGGATGACTCCGTGCTCTGCAAGTTAGTGTGGAGATGGGAGCTTCTAACATAAGAGCAGCTTTTACAGAAAACACTGAGTTAAGAAGATTCAGGCTCAAGCTAGGTTGCTTCTTCCCTCCCCCTCTTTTGTCTATTTTTACTGCAATGTTGGTATGTGTCCAAGGAGAGTCAGCCATGTCACTCAGAAATACGAGGAGATAAACTTTCAACTGTTGGCTTTCTTCATGCTGAGTGACTCCAGAGAAAACGAACAGGGAGAGAAACAAGAGAGATCTCTTTAGGTGTACTTTTTTGACTGTCTTCTCTGCCAACGCCAGTGTAGAATACTGAAGAAACCGCAGCAGTCCTTTCCCAGCATTTCTCTAAGCAACGTAAGTTACCCTTTCACACGTGTCTCTAACTGTCCTTGTGCTTTTTGTGCTCTCGAGTGCTTTGGGAGTGTAGGGGTTGAGCAGCGAACCCTTGCCAGGTGCTCTGCTGTGCAGAGTAGTGAGTGCTTTGTCTTCATGTCTCTTCGCACATCCAGGGAGGCGGAGGATAAGTGCCTTGACACCACCTTTCCTTAGCAGTCATGCTAGCTTGACTTTGGGTGCCTGTCAGAACCTTTAAACCTTCTCAGAACGTGCGCAGAAATTCGTTTGTAGTTGGCAAATACAATAGCAAATGTTTTGATTGAACTGCGTGTCGAGCTTGCTGTAGGTGCCAGAGTTTCAAAGGGAACTGTGTGACACTGTGTAAAGAGGACAGGATGTGACAGGGGAAATGTTTCCTGCTCTTTAATATTTAAAAGAAATAATTGAAACAGAGCCAAGCAGCTTGCCTAGGAAGGAAATAGTGATGTTTATTCAAAGCAAAATAATGACTCTGTTAAGCTGAGAGGACAGTGTTGAGGTATAATTAGGAGGGAGAGTTTTACTTCTCACAGGTGTTAGATTTTTTGAAGGTGGCAGCTGATGCTAAAGCTGCCATGTTCTGTCGTTCTGCTTTTGTGAAGAACAAGTAAAGCTATTTCCTGACGCTTATCTCCCTTGCTAAGCATCCTTCCCCACACCCCCTCCTTCTCCATGCTACTTTAATTTTATTGCACTATTTTCAAAATGTATTCCAGGCAGACCGTCAGGCAGATTGACAGGTTTAAGTAAGAACAAAAAATTATAACATACCAATATACCAAGAATAAGGCAATAATCACCCTGAAGTTAAATATCATCAGGCCAAAACAGTTATATAAATGTCTGCTTGTATGTGTGTAACAAAACTATGGCAAAAGCACAGTGACTAAGTATTCATCAAGTAAGGATGTGATATGAGAGAAGCTGCCTCCTGTTGCAGCCTCAGACCATTTGAGGGCATTTGTTACCTGGCTAACAGTTTTGAGACCAACTATTGTGATACAATCATTAGAAGCTCTTTCCTTAAAATTTCACACTTCTCATGTAAGAGCTGAACAAGAATTGACTGGTGATGCTAACAAGAGCTTCAGGGTAATGTATATGTTTAATGCCTTTATTGCATCAGGTAAGTGGTGTTGGGTCTCAACTGTTTGTCTTCTTTGTGGAAGTTATTTTCTAGTAGAAGTTCAGCGGAATCTTGGTTTTGAGGCAAGGTATGAGACAAACAATGTCCATGGCCTGATAGCACACACTGAATTCTGCTATATCCCACAGTATGCACTGCGTTTGGAAACTCAGGTCTTGTTTGCACCAAGATGGCAATCAGCTGGGGGATTTCCCAAACTCATGATAGTATTTTTCTCTGGCAGTCTTACTCTGGAGGTCACTCTGTTTCCTGGAAAAGCCTAGATAATTGATGCTTGAAGCCATCAACATCTTAGGCTTGTCTTTGACTGATAATGGAATTTCATCAATTCATAATAAAACTAGGATTTGGACAGCTTATATAAACACAGTTTATATAGTTTATATATATATATGTATGTGTGTGTATATATATATGCATATACGTATACATATGATTCCTTTGAGGAAAATTAGATAATTAAATGAACTGGAAAGATCTGGGTGTTCTAATTCAGAGAACAAGGAGATGTACGTTGCTGTAGTAAAGCAAAAATGGAATAATCTGCATAAAATATTGAATATGCAGTTTTAGAGAAATGTAATACTGTGACACATCAATTCGTACAAAAACAAAGGCACAATGTACATTGGTATGTTGGGAGAGATCTTTGAGCCAAATGTGAAAATTTGATTTGATCAGTTGGCAAGCAAATTACCTCATCAAAATTAAGTATGCCTGAGGACATGAATACAGCTGGTTTGAACTGCATGTGAACATATAGCAGCAAACACATCTTTACTCCAGATAATAACTTCCAGTTCATAAGTTATAATCCTTAATACTGTAGAAGAACTGTAGAAAATAATCTTTCAATTTTTTTATTTTTTTATTTTTTGTTAAGGACAGTGCAGTGTTCTGTGTTAGAAAAATCCGTCAATTCTGAATCTACAAATGTTTCTTGAGGTTTTCTTTCTTCTCCTTATACCTAAAACCCCCAAAACTTTCTCCTGGACATCCACCCACCCGTAATTTGCTGGATAACATATATGAACTTGCTTCTTACGTCAGGTTTCAGGAACCGTGTTGAATAAGTCCTGTGAATCTCACAATAGAATGCACAATCTCTGATGTTATGTTTGGCTGACACCTTCAGCCAAAATTAGATATGTTGTTTCCAGAGAATGTAGGTTGTGGTTTAAGGAAAAAAAAAGCAGCTGTCCATGTGTCATGAACAACAGAAAACAAAAGGCTCCAAAACAAAAGAAGAAAATAGAAATTGCCTGGAAGTTACTCAAGTATCTACATACTGGTAGGAGAAGAACAGGGTCTATGATTCATATAAGTAGGTTTTCATCTTTGTTCCTCTATTTTTGATGGCTCATTTTTTTTTAAGATCTACTGCTTCTGTTTGGGCCTGCTGTTGTGTTTGGATGACCCCACTGGGGGTGGTCTGTTGGTGTGCTGTAAGGTCACTTGTGCCTGCAATAGCAGCAGCTGCTTGGCATTTGTCAACCTTTCTGAGCCATTTTATTTATATGAAGACCAGGTTTCATTTATGCGATTTAAATAACTGAATATTTATGGTATAAATTGTAGTATTAAAGTCAGTTGTTTACTATTTTCTGGCATGTTTTCTCCACCCCTGGAGTTTTTCAAGAAAAAGATAGGTGACACACTGATACACATGGGTTAGTGGTGATGGGCTGACGATTGTACTAGATGATCTCAGTGGTTTCTTCCGACCTTTTATGAAAAACATTGTGAACCTTTTCTGTCACAGAATCTGTACGCATATCCTGACATTGCATCTCACTTCTCTTAATAATTGGGGTGTTCTGCTGTATTTGGATTAGGAATTGCTTATTTTAAAAGGTGAAAGTAGAAATACGGTTTGAACTGGAATAGTATGAAGTGAAATAAATGACATAGCATGCCATTCTAATGGGAAGAACAGGGAATTGAGTCAGCTGAGAGGTCTGCTGGCCACCAGGCAACCTTCCTGCTTGCCAGGTGGGCGTTAGGGCACAAACTCACAAGTAAATTACATTATTTAGCTACAGTAAGGTTAAAAAAGGCACAGCTAAATTAAGAAGGTTGCTAATCACGGATATGTGCAAGATGTTAACAGCATGTATCCTGGCATCTCATGTGTTACATGTAGATCTGGTTGACACAAACATCAAAATATATCCTGTATAACCGGACTGCTAGTAGTTTACAAACAAACTGCTGCAGAAATGACTCTATGACACTTTACTGTTAGATCTAAAATCCAGTCTATAGTAACTTTAAGAATGTGCCTTGCACCCTGGAGAAGACAAATGACACAAAAATGAGCCATAATTGTCTACAGCCTAAAAGGCCCCCTGGAAGTACTGGACAACTCAGCTTTTTCTGGTCAGCACTTTTGCTCAGGTGTGACAATATTATTTATTCTCTCTCACTGTTATACTGCTGAATATTTTCAGTCTTGGATGCACGGTGTTTGTAGGTGCATCATTGTGCCTCAAGTCAGAATGGATTCTTTCTGCAAAAGAGACATAAAGATTGGAATAGATGCAGTTTCATTTTTAAACCATTCTAAATGTTTCAAATGCATGTTTCAAATGAATGTTCAGCAATCTGGTCCTAATCCAGTATGTATTTATTTGCTTTAATGGTATTAGCCTAAACATGTGTATGATCAGTTTATTTCTGGATGACTTTCTGTTTTTGTCATGTAAAGCCACTCTGACTGTTTGGTTTTTTTCTTTCCATTCTGAAAATGTAGAGTGAAGATCCTTTCTATTTATTTATTCTTTTTTTTTTTTTTTTTTTTTTTTTTAATGTGTTGAATGCTAGCTGTCCCTTTGTTGAACTCATGATTTGAAAAACTATCACGTGGAGTGATGCCATGAAGGAAAAGTATAAATTTCAGACTCTGCAAAGGTTTCTACTGTATTTGCCTCCTCCAATGCAAAGTTTAGTTGATCTGGATTATTTTGAGGTCAGAGGTACCTGCTATTCTCCGGTATGTTTTGAGGAGTGCTCAGAAGTTTATTTAGTGAGGAAAGAGCTATGGTTTAATTTTTCAGAACTGCTTAACTCTGAGTAATATGAATATGCTCCTGCCACTTCTGCAGAAGAATAAGCCCTCAAAAAAGAGGTGGAATGTTAAAGAAAAAATGCTCTTGACAGAGTAACTTACAGACCCCTTCTGGAGGGGGAGGGAAAAAAAAAAAAAAGCAAAAAGAAGAAAAGATTGCATTCAAAAGATTTTGCTGAACTTGGAAATACTCTTGCAAAGATTCCAACAATTATGTTTAAGGCCTCTAAATGCCTTAAATTCTACAGTAGTCCTTGGAGAAACTTAATACGTGTACCATGTTTAACTCATGGACTCATGGTCTATATTATTAGAGAATTTGCCTGCCCTTTAAGAAACACATCTTCCAAGAGCAGATGCTCTTTTTTTTCTCCAGTTCTTCTGAGAACAGTTTTATGTTGTACTTACTGTAAAAAGATGTTTAGAAGTTCCTCAGGAACTAGAACGACCACTAGGGATAAGAACTCAGAACTGAAGAATGAGCCTTTGCAACACACATAGACTGGAGGAAAAGAAAAAGGAGGAAAAGTGAATCTAGTTTGTGTGCATTTACACCATGATTTTTTTCCTCCTCTTCCAATGGGGAAACAGAATTAATGAAATACACTGTTACAACTTTCTCTCCTTTAATACTCATGTTGGCAGAAGAGATAATGTAAACATTCAGGGATTAACTCTCAGGAGATAAATCTCTGTAGGTGTTTCTTGTTATATTTAGAGCTTAAGTAGTTGCACTCTGTCAGAGCTGAAAAACCTAGGACCCAAGAAATCAGAACCTGAATGTTGCTGAGCCAATACTATCGTACAGCTTAGTGTGTGGTTTTCCCAAAGTACTTGGAGGGAAACAGGAAAAAAAAAAGAAGTGAATATTTTTATAAAAAATTTCTTGTGTTTGTTTCATCAGAAGATGCATGTTGCACAGCCTTGATTCCATGTAAGAATAGCAGGAAGGCTTCTTCCCACATTGAGCTTCCAGGATGCATATCTGAGGTGTGCAATGGTTGCCTTCACCTTGTGAGCAACCATCATTATTTTGCCCCAAAGTGTGTACTTCAGAAGGCATGCTCTGTGCTGTGCGCCCTCTGTGCAGCAGCTTCTGTTGGGGAAGGTGGACAACTTTGAAATGAGAAAGGGCAGCAATAAAAGCCTAGTTTCCTCCAGATCTATTGCACTGCATTTAGAATAATGCAGAATACTTCTGCAGAAAAGCAGAACAAACGTCAGTCTTAAGGAAGTACTACTCTTTTTTTTTTCTTATGGATGAGCTATGTTTGAAAAGGAGGAGGTGAGGGGAAATGCTGGGTTAGTATTAATTTACCATAAAAATGCTCTGTCTTTGAGGTGATGACCAGTCAGTCTCATTGTTGGTGCCTTGTTCATATGACTCAGAAACTTGCTGAAGATGTACTGTGGCCCTCAGTGACGTTTTCCATAAACAGTAGTGTATTAAGGCAACTGTCTGATGGTTTAATTTCATCTGCTAATCATAAATGTCAGGGCTCTGCTAAGCAATAGGAACAGCAATAAGAACAGCCCTGTAGCTCCATTATTATCCATTTGCTTTGCCAAAATGGAGTGGCTGCTATGGCAACTCGTGTGATATCTACACCAAGTATTTTGAAGCTGTGTCTGGGTCAAGTCAGAAGTAAAGCTAGCTCAGCCTTGTAATTTGAGTGGTGGCTGATGGTAGATGCCTGCAGAAGAGCATAAGAATAGATCAGACAAATAATGGTACTCCCCAGAGCGCTCTTTCATCTTCAGTGATTTGTGCTTCCAGCTCTGCTTCTGGTAGAGGTGGTTTCTCTGTAGTTAAAATTCTTTAATCAGTTTATCCTTCATGAGTTTGTCATTCTTGCCCGGAATGAATGTAGTATATTAAAAGCTGTATCATCCTGGGGCAGTAAGTTGCATAGATCACAGGATGGAGTAGTATCCAGTACCTTACTGGTAGCCTTAAAGGAGCTTCTCTTCTGTGGCCAGTAAAAAGAAAGAGTGAAATGCAACAAGATACTGATTGTGAATAAGAATTAAATTGTGAATTAAATTTAACTCGGTATACAAGAGTGTTTTTTTGGAATGTATCATAACAGTCCCTCACTGTGGTACTTGAGCTGGACAAGAAGAACAGCTGAAATAGTGCAGAGGCTCTATGCTGTATCTGTAGCTCATTTCCCACAAAGATTTCTCTATTACTTCTGATAATGGTGCCTACAGCTGGTTACTTCACATACTTCTCTATCTATATTGATGTTTTGATGATAAGGTGTATCACCTGTCTCAAAAACAGCACAGTACATCTTGTCAGAGTCATCGTGAGCATTGCTTCTAAATTCTCAGGCAGCACTTACAGCTCTTCATGGCATCCGCAGAGAGAAGCTGCAAAGGTCTGATCCTATTTTCTGACTCCAAAATATTTGAGCTGCATGTGCTACTGTCTTGCATCTCTTTCCTTACAAAAATAGCCCTCATCCAAACTAATGGCTTCCTACAAAAACTTATTTCATAGCATAGAAAGGTACTTGGTCAGTTTGTGCTACTGTGGTTAAACAGCAGTACCTGAACTGTAAACTCATGGACTAAGCTATGCGTGCACAGGCTGTGTTCTGTTGTAGCTGTGGGATTCTGGTACTTGAGTGAGACTGCCGGGTGCTGTCATAATCCAGATGATATCACAACTAATTTAAGACAATACTGCTCTTGTCCTGAGACCAGTGTTTTTTCCAAGTGCATTTCTAATTTAAAAATACACCTGTATTCACATGGTTAATGTTTGTGAATCTTTCTTCTAACTTCTGCTTCCAGTATTTTTAAAGGTACTGGATTTCCCAGAAAATAATAAGGATGTATTTTGATATAGGAATGTATATACCATGTATTGTATCTCAGCTTGAGAATCTTAAAAACAATGTCATGTGAGTTGTACTACTTTCCTCGTATTTCGTTAGCTATTTGTAAGTTAGGAGGAGTAAGTCAGTTTTAAGAGACTAATATAAATGGAGAAAGGTACGTATGAGGGTCTTTTATGAATGTAGTTTTTGCAGAAGTCTGGCATATTGTCAAGTGTTGGGAATTTGCTTTTGATCAACCTTTCAGTGCCCCTGTAGGAGGCTTGGACATGGCAGCATCTACTGTGGCTGTAGTGAAACTGCCATGGCAATGCACATTGAGAATTGGTGCGTTTCTTTAGATAAGGCACAAGACCTGAGGAACACATCGTCTGTGCTGTAGGGAAGTTTCTGCTTTTTCCCATAACAACAGTTCTTTAAATAGAGCGCTGAAGTGCCATCAGCAAACCAGTGTCCTTGCTACAGGCTTGTTTACTAGGTGTAGTTCAGCCACTGGGTGTTCCCAAGTCACGAAGTGCTGGAGCTGACTAATGCTAAGTCAAGTGGAGTGACCTGTGAGTGTGAAGGAGGAGACGGCAGCTGACAGGCTCGGAATCTGTGTCTTTGGAGCTCCCCGGGGGGAGCCATTGATTGCTTTTTGTTATTGTGGTTTGGTCGGTTTAGCTTCCGTGTATACAGCCATTGTTATAAGGAGGGAGCTCCTCCTGCCAAGGTTATTCTGACACTGCTGTACTGTATCTGGTGCTGCCGGAATACCTGTGTGTGCAGCTGCGTGCTTACCCAGTGCTGGGAAAGTTCAGTTGTGTTATTACAGGCATAAGGATCCTGCCTGGGCAAACCTCTGCCTGCCACTTCATGCTTGACTGAGGGCTTCCCCGAATGCAAGGACAGTACGTGTGCTTAAATGTACCACTGTGTGTTTGAAAGACATCTTGGTTCAGAAGACTTGGCAGACATAGAAGGTAACACTGCTGTTGGGCTCCAAACAAGAAAATGAGGTGAACATTGTGCAAAAGTTCAGGTATATGCAGAGATGCAGACAGCAGTATTTTATCCTTAAAACAAGCACTGCGGGGTATGTGAGCCTGTGCAGGGGTTGGAGAGGGGCTCTTTTTGCCCCCATCCTTCCCAGTCCCTCTCCCATATGTGCAGAAACCTATCTGCTCAGGCAGCTTATTTTCCCAAACTGTGCGCTATGGAGAAACTGTGTGCTTTCTGCTTCTGTTGTTTACTTTTTGAATGTTAATATTCTATCCACTGTTTCTTGCTGTGAAAGATCTAATTTTTCTCCCGATTTATTTTCCATACTCTGTTTCTGCTGAGGTGTGACATTCTGAAGGTTTCAAAGGAAAAACAAATAAACAAAACAACAAAAGGGCTGGGAGTATCTGTCTTAATTTAGTGTACAGGTTGTGTGGCATATGATGAGAGCTGGGTGCTGTCCTGTCCCTTGCTAATTTGAACTTTGTGCTAGACCACCCAAATCCAGCAGAGGTAAAAGGAAACGGAAGAAGAGGAGAGGTCAGCAGGGAATTATGTGACTGAATTCGGGTACCTGGTGGGTGTCATCTCTCCTGGAGGGAGAAACTGCAGAATGGTATGATTAAGCAGAGATGCAGTGTGGGTTAGGTCCAGACCAGTGCTTCAGGACAGATTGGAGTGGGTGGCCTTTGAGCAGTTCAACCTTCACTGCTCAGGTATCAAACGAATCAAGCATTTGCATCTACCTTTTACTTTTCTGGCCATTGCTTAGCAGCTCTGAAGAAAATGCCTACAGCATTTTCCAATGTACATTATATCTAACAGTATGTAGAAAAGTCCATGGATTTCTTCCCAAAGTGATTCCTGCTCTGCCTCTTGCTTTTTGTTTGTATTGCCTGATGTCCTGTGCCTGGAAGTGGTTAATAGTGATTAATATGGAGTCTCCACGCAGCAGTTTTATTTCAAGTAGCATTTCAGAGCAGCTGCTTATGGAAGCGGCAGTGATTTGAGGAAAAGTTTTTTTTGCCAGCTTAGCTTTTTTTTTTTTTTTTTCTTTTCCCCCCCAACTTGCATGCATATAGCATATATGCTCTATCTGCTCTGGGTGTCGAGTGTAGAATTTAAGATCTTTTTACTTAGACCATCACAACCTTTAGTCCCTCAAAGAATTACTTCAACCTGCCTTACTGTGGATTTTTACTTTTAAAAATAGCTCACCTGAGAATATGATGTTTTACAACCCTTTCTATGTTTAATAAACAAAATATCTGAGGTTGACATTTGACCTGACGTGATAGTATTTCTTGACTTGCCTTTTTCCCCTCATTTCTTGTCCCTTCTGTCTGAAATATTTGGAATAACTGGTCATTTGGTTGGGGACTCCTGGACTTCCACTCCATGCACTCGGATCGTCCTTGCAGGCATAGTAAACCCTGGTGTACTGCTGTGGGAATTGATTGTGCTAGGCCCTATCCTACAGTGAGGTATGAAGAGCTCAAACAGTCAGATTGCCTCGAAGTTAAGTACCACATCTCAGCTGTGTGATTAACGTGTGATGGCATGACTCTTAACTTGCCATGTTCCTGGATGTGTGCACAGCAGCTACCAGAAAGTCTCTTAGATCATCTAAATTTGGGTAGTGGGAACACCAGGTCTGTAGGGATGGAAGCAGAACTGCCAAAGGGCTATAGGGGTACTGTAAAAGGAGGCAGAGGTTCTGGGTGGGGGGGGAGAACAAAAGGAAAGGGGTCTTTAAATGCCAGCTGTTACGCTTCCCTTCTCTACACAGGAGGGTATTTTTGTATGTTGGAAATATCCAAGTAATGTTTGTCAGGACGGTATCTCTGATAAAAGCAGATTTTATTCGCGATTGCAATGGCGCAAGCAGGAGCGCCTATGGACACAACATGACAGCCTTTCTCCCCCTTGCCCCCCTCCTCCCCTGTTTCCCCACTGGCTGGGTACTCCAGGTTCACAATCTGGTTTACATTTGCTATTTACTTGTTAATTTGTCTTTTACCTGGTGTCAGTCAGCAGCCGTCCTGTTGTTTCCAAGCTGTCTCGGTGCTCTCCTTGCCGTATTGATATGGTGATTTTCTTTTAAAGTCTTCCTTAAACAAAGAGCACTGGGGATGATGCCAGGCCTTCCTATGTCTCTCCAGGCGCTTCCTCGGGCAGGCCATCCCTTGTTCTCTGGTTTGCTCACGTGCAGGATATTCCTGCAGTGTGTATGACAAAATATACATCTATACACCTATATACAGAGTGTGCGTGCCTGGGAAGGTTCGTCTGGAGGATCAGTGATGTAGACTATCAGAGAGCTTCCCCGGGTTAAGTAGAAGGACTCCCAAAAAGAACTATGATAGCGGAGATCATGAAATTAATAAAATATTATCCAATTCTAATGCAGAAACAACATTTGATTCCCACACATAGGAGGCCTACTCAGTTATTTCAGGCTTGCACCCTATTACAGACTTTGATTATAAATTCAGGAAAGTAAGGAGGAAAAAGCATTAGAACAGTAAAACTGTCAAGCTTTTGTTTATAGCAGTGGCTTCTATTCTTGTTATTCTGGTCTTTAGCAGCTGAGAGCTTTTAAAGAAACCTAATTAATGGCATTGACTTGTGATAGTACTCAAGGTAAGCCCATTGCTGTGGCTGGCACTCCCATCTCAATGGCAAATACCCAAAAGGGGAAAGAGAATAACACAAAGAGGGGAAAAGCAGTTTGTGCTCAGTGCAGCTCTTCTTGTGACATCAGTGTCAGAAACAGGCAGGGAGTGCTGTTGTGTGAGTCAAGTTTGCATTGGCAGAGAGGGGAAACCAGGCTGTTTCAGCCACTGCTCTGAGCAGCCTGCAAGCCTTGGCAGGCTGAGCTGTGCATGAGCAGAAGATAGGAAGAAACAGAATAAGGTGGCAAAGGCAGTAGCGAACATGCAGTGGGGCTGTGGGTCTGTGAAGGTCTCCAGTAACCCAGCATTACATCCCTGGAAAACCTTTCAAGTTCTTTTCCTCCTCAGTTGTGACGAGCCATGTGCTGGGTCACGAGCTTTGAGGAAGAGCATCTGCTGTACTAGATCACGAGATGGGGGAGTGATCGTGGCTCGAGGCTATGGCTGGGGACAAGCATCTGAAACAGTCGCCCTCTAGTTGGGGGGAGCTTACAGTGGAAGGAAGCCCTGGCTTTTCTTGCCAGTGTGAACTACAGCCTGGGCTGGTTGATTGTGTGAGTTCAGGCTGCAGGCTGTGCTTGCTCTGTGGGAGCTTCTGGGTCTGCATGCATGCACAGCTCCAATAGAAAAAGGTGAAGGTGACTCTGCCACCACCATCCCATCAAGATGACTAAGGCCCCATGATTCCCGGTGTGGCCACAGTCCCACAATGACAGAGCTTGGTTGTTTCACCCTACCTGCTTTCCTGGCGCCAGGGTCAAATTAGCGATGTGGAGCCAGATGAGGGTTGGAGCAGCCCATTCTCTCCTGTATTTGTATTCCCAAGCTAGCCCCTGTTCCTAGCAGGATGACTTTGTGTAATTGATTTCTGGTCTGTCCCGTCTCATATTTTCCAGTCAGGCTTACTTCCTAGAACTGTACTATTTAGCCATTTAGTCTGGGCTAACCCAATCATTTTTTTTTTTTTTTTTCCTGCTGACTTCAAAATCCTCTGTACAACAGACTTGAGTTAGACTGCTTTTCCCTCAGTTAATTTAAAGTAGAGACTAGAGTTCAGACCATTAATCTTAAACTACAGTGTTTGGATGACTTATTTAATAGTAGGGGGAGCATACAGCAATCTATAGAATGCTCTGTAAAATAGTTGTGGGTGGGGTTTGGTGTTTTTTCTTTATAACCTGCCAATTATGAGATCTCTCAGAATGTAAATTCAGGTTATGCTTAGAAAATGAAAAAGAAGAAATTATTTAAAAGACAGAACAATTAAAGGAGATGCTAGCAGGAGCTAAAACACTAATTTCTGCATCATTATAAAGATGGCATATGCCATATATTTTCTTCTGAACTTACTTCCAATGAGTGCTGTAAACTTCTGTGGTTGGGTGGCATTTCCTCCCTTACTCCCTCCCTCCTCACAGATTTCCCTTTCTCCCTTCCTTCTTTTTCTTTCTTTCTCTTTCTTTCAAAAAAAAAAAAAAAAAAAAAAAAAAAAAAAAAAAACCAACCAAACAAACAAAAAAAAAACCCAAGCCCTTCCCCCAACTCAAAACACACACACAATAAACCTATTTGAAACAGGCTGGTAATAACTGTTATGGGGTAAAGTGCAAGATTGTTCACTGAGCCACAAATCCATTTCCTCTTCACAAGGGAGAAGAAACCCACATGTTAACATTAAACATGCAAGAACAAAAATCTCAAGGGAAATGAGATCTTGTTTTCTTATTTTTTGGTTGTTTCATTTTCCTTGCCACAGTCCCATGGTTTTGTTTTGTTTTGTTGAAGAAGCAGAATAATTTCCAGCATTTAAGATCAGTGTCAGCAGGCAGCTTCCTTGGAGACAATTGTATAAGAATTGCACTTTGAAGCAATCTCTCATTTGGAGCTGCAGCTCCCTGTGAGTGGATGCAGTTCTGACTCCTGCAGTCTTCTTTGGCCATGAGGTACGTTATGGGGTCGGCTCCGATTTGAGGGGTATGTAGTCCTTGGGACGGACTGTAAAGAGAAATGGTAGGTTGAGCAACACTTGTCATTTTGCTTCAGTGTATGTAAATAGGATGCTAGAAATAGCAAGGAAAAGCAAGAAGCTGAGTGATGCCGGTATGCTTCTGTCTGAGAGTCTTCCACCTTGGATTTGGGAGTTGCAACTTGGTCTCAATTTTTTGTTTAAAATGTGGCTTTGTTCAAGTGGCAGGAACAAAAGACTTTGGTTCTTCTGGCTGTGGGAGTTAAAAAAAAGAATTTTTTTGCTTGTTCTTTGGAGTGAGGTTCTCTAGGCAGTTTAAAGGAAAAAGGAAAAAAAAAAACAACCTGAAGAAACAACAGTAAAACCCCACCCCCTTTTCTCCAAAAATGTGTCTGAAACTCTCTGGCCTTTTTTTAAACTGTGAATCCTGCTGTGCAGGTTCCTGCTTCTTTCAGCGTGCTAAAACATGGAGCTAAAATGAAGCATGCTACGTTCTCTTTGACAGAGTCGAAGGGAGTGAGAGGAGCAGTATTTTGGCACAAGTACCCCAAATCCTAACACAGGCATGCATGCTGCCTGATGTTTCATTTCAGGTTATAAACTGGATTACAGCATGCTTTTGCCCTGTGCGCATTACCCAGGGAAACCAGGCCGGATCTGCGTGATGTATGAGCAAATCTGGTGAAAGGATTGCCAAATGGGAAATAAATGACATGCAGAGATTCTCTATTTTTAACAAGAATTTAAATTTCATTCATGATAAATGACTATCAGTACTGTTTACCTGGTCAGTCAGTCCAAGATTCAAAAAGTACATTCGGGAGCCTGCATTTTAAGAGTGTTGAACAATATTTTAAACTGTGATTTTAAAAATAACTATATCTGTTCTAACTAAGAGTAGCGCAGACCAACATTAAAACCAACATTTGTTTATTCCTGATGTAAATGGGCTTTTGTGCCTTTTTATTTGTGGGAAGCTTTGTTGGACTCACTGAACTGAAATACTTGCATATGATTTGTGTTTTTCGTTTTGTTTTCCAAAAGAAAAGATTCACTGTATTTAGGGACGCAAATAGTACCTTGTCTGCAAAACCCACCAGCTGTAATACTGGAGGACAAAGCTAATTCTATGTTGCTTAGCTTCAGTAGCATCTGTGTGTTCAGAATTGCATAGCTGAGAGTAAGCACTGACACCAAGGATCTGTTTATTTCCTTCGGTAGTAGTCTGGTAAAATCTAAACCAATCTCTGATTTGTTATTTGAAGAGAGTAGATAAAAGGAATGCAGCTCTGTATTAATGCTTGTACGAACGTTCAGCAAGTGGCCAGCTTGGTCTCTCTTGGTCCCTCAGCATGAGGTCACCCATTTTGCTGTGAAGCTTTGAGCTGGTCTGGGTTAAACACGCTGTTCCGTGGCATGAGGCAATGCTGCTGGTTTGTGTGTCAGTAGCGCAGCTTTCTGAGGGGACTCCTTGGCTCTGCTTGAAACATCTGCACAGACAAAGGGCGCTTGTTGGGTCTGTTGTTGCTGCTGGAAGTTGAAGCAGGGGAGCGCTGCTCTGGGAAATGCTGTGACTCCTGGAAAAATCAGAAGGCGCTCATTAAATGCTGGGCTTTATCTGCCTCTCTCAATGAAAGTGCTTTAGTTCCGCCTGTGGCGATGGTTCCCATAGCAGGGTTGCGTAAGAGCCGCCCTCCCCGTGGGAGTTAACCCCCCCTTCCAATTTGCGAGTAATATTTGCATATGTATTTCTCAGCTGCATTGCCATGCCAGATGCACAGTGGTGGCTGTCTCTGCCAGCTAATCCTGTAATAACATTCTGGTGACCGAATTCAGTGGCCCTGTGTGGAGCCTCCAAACAGCTGATTGCTGAGTAGGGAGGGAGAAAAAATCACCCAGCGAATCTCGTCGCAGCTCTCTACTGCATCCCTATCCCACAATCCCTTGCACGATTTGCTGCAGTCTTTCCATACAGGCTGAGTGAGAAAAAGATGTGCTAAATAAAGATTGATTGGTCTGAATCCTGAAGGGGTCTCCCACTTGTAAATGACCTGGGGGAAAAGAATTCATGACGACTTCACTGGGCCTCCTCTCATTCTTCCCTTTTTCTTTCCACCTGTCCTCTTCGTGGGATGAAGCATCATTCCTCAGAGCACAAAATACCTTGTGCCTCTCATACTGACCGTGCTGTGATAGGGATCCTTTACCAGTTTTACGTGTGAGCCTTGAGATACTGACAGATGATGTTTTATCCGTTTGGACTCCTGCGGAACTGCAGCTCCATCCCTGCAAGGATTTTGTCCTCAGCACTGCACTGATTGAGCAGTTTTTCGACAAAGATGGGTAGGTCTAAAACGCTCAAGTTTGCTCAGTGTTGTTCCTGGTGGCTGCTGCTGGGTTGCTCCTTCTGTTTTGGCCCCGAATGTTTGTTGTGTTTCTGCATGCTGTAAGAGTGAAGAGGGTTGCTGTATTTTAAACAAGGCACCAAACTGGTTGCAAGAGTGTGAGAGAGAGGAATGCAAATGTAGCTTATCGAGCCTTCTCCACCAGTCGTCTGTGTGGAAATTCTGATTATTAATTTACACAATGTGTTCTGTACTGGCTGATTTCGGTGTGCTGCTATAAATGCCTCGTACCTGTCCACAAAAGCGTGGACAGGCACTGTATCTGTTTTAAGCAGTTTTAAACCCCAGCATTTCAAGCGACATTATTGAGGTTCCCCACCCTTTCTTACAGCTCCCAGGCCTGACTTCCTTTGCAAACGTTGCCAAGGGAAACCTGTCCATTCATAATGCATGAATAGACCCTCTGGGTTGTGAATACCATTGATAAGAGGAGGATGAACAGGCTGCAAGCTATTTGTTCTCCTCAGGCTAGACTTTCAGGCTTGTTGCAGTTCTGGCTGGGTGGAGTTCAGTGATAGCAGTGTATTGGCAGCAGAGGGTTCTGCTCTTTTAGACAAAAATCCTGTGAGATATAGAGTTAGAAGTTTTCCAAGAGTCTCCCTCTTGGTTGGGCCACAAAAACTGAGAATTCGGTAATGGCTCAAAAATTGTAGAGCTAATTCAAAGAGACTTGTAGATAAGGGGCATTTCTCTGTTACATGACTCAGTTAATATGAAGCAGCTCTTCTGGAACTGTTACTTGCTGTTCCTGAACGTTTTCCTCCCTTTCTCGTATTGTATATTATGGTGTTCTTTCACAGATGCCTCGGGCCACACCCTGACTTCAGCTCCTGAAGGCATGCATGCGTAGCAGGGCCAGGCTTTATGCTAGCTTGGAGATCCATTGTTTCCTCCTTTCTTTGCCGTATAGCTTATTTTGAATGGAAATTAACAGTGAAGGAAAAAAGAATAATGTCAGTGTTGGGGTGGCTGGAAAAATGATGCTCCTTGAGCTCAACAGAGTGACAAAGGGGACACTTTTCCCAACCCCTTTTTGCACTAGATTTGGCAAACCTGATGTAGGTTTCCAGTGTGTTTTTCTTAAAGATAAATGGGTGGGGTTCTATGTCTGGTGTGATGCAAGGTTTCAAAAGCCTTTAGCTTTCCATTTTACATTCTGAAGTGTAAATATAATGAAAAGTGATTCTCAAAGTTATTTTCAAAGGTCGTCTTTTGGCTGTGTTTTTGGACTGTGTTTTTGGATGTGTGGCAAAGGAACCCCTGAAAATCAACTGTGGCAGGTCCCAAATCCAGAAGATGCTACTAAAAAAATATGTTTGTCCTGTTAAAATAGCAGTCATACTTGATAAAAGCTCCCATTGCCATCTGAAACTTACGTTCTATTTTTGAGGCATTCCAGTTAATTATAATAAATGCTGCCATTGTCTAAATTCAAATGGATCATCTAAAATGTGCAACCTTTCCTCAAAGAGTCTTTGGTTATATGATTTTTTTCATTGAAACAATAAGTAACATCGTCATTTCCATAACTGCATCACATTTAGCAAAACTGCATCAAAGGTGAAGTTGGCTCAGGGAGGCTGCAGCATCAGATGTTCAATCCTGGCAATAATGTACTTAAGAAACTTTGTAAAATGAACTACTTGTATAGTTATTGTACCATACAGAGGCCACAGCTTGAAATGTGCTGATGAAATTCTGTTTTCAGGTGCACGATTGAAGCTTGGTTCATGTCAGTGTAGGGGGTAAATGACAATGATGGCCTACTGTGATCCAGACAAAATAACAAATATTAAAAATGTTTATTTCTGAACTCATGCTAATGCTCTTACACTGGTAGTGTGAACATCTGAAAATCAAGGTGGCTGCAATCAGGCTTACAGACGAAAATGCTATGAATTACCTGATTATGCAGTGAGACTGGGGGAATTTAGAAAACAAGGATGAAGATCAGATGAAATGCGCATGAAATTTTACAGGCAAAAGCGAGTTCTCATGTAAACATTTTTTGCTGGTGTAGCTGTATTTGATAGCTGAAAAAGAAATTACAGAAAGTCATATTTGTTTGCTAGAGAACTGCTATTAATGATAGGCAGCTACACGGAGAGCTTTCATATCTTAGGTACATTTTTTTTTTTTAAATAGTCTGTACTCAATGCATAACAAAGAGAAGCTGCACTGTTCATAACTTACTGGTGACTGGTTTGGAAACTGTGCTTCTGATGAGAAGTCCTCCTGATTCTGATTATCTTGCCTGTCGTGTTTGGGTTCCCACCCCTCTCCCTCTTGATAAGGAAAGTGCAGCTGCATCAATAGTGAAAACATTTATATTTAGAAACACATCGCTGCAGATCCAGCTGAATGCATTAACACATATTGGATAGTGTTCTCTTTCTACTCCCATCTGTGAAAGCTGAGCATTTTCATTCGTATTCTTGTAAAGCCTTTTTTAACTCCCGCTTTTAAAATGTAGCGTGGGTTCATAACTGACACCTCAAGGTTTAACATGTGTCATTTATGGCACTTAGATAGCTAAATTAATTTGTGTTTATACAATATTCATATTTTTATCTTAGTGTGAGATAAGAAATGGAGAAAAGGAAAACAAAGGATCAATTCTGAAGTTCCATGTTTTTAGGTCATGAACAAACATTGCATTGCAGGAATATTATAGCTTTTTTTTTTATTATTATTATTTTTTTAAGCTCTCCGGTTTCACCATTTTTCAGGGGGAAGTAAAATGGCACATAAGGGCCTCCCATCAATTTTGTGCATGGAGTTTCACATTGGATACTGCTTTAGGGTAGTTTAACTGTGATTAACTTTGTGCTGCTAGCTGAGAGGTAGATCTCCAGGGCTCTGTTAGCAGGAGGTCAGTAGAAACTGCTCCTTGGTCACCTCTGTTTTCCTAGAAATAGTCACTGGTGTCTTGCAATAAGCAAGTTGTACCTGCCCTGCTAAATACACAGCTCAGGGAGAGCAGCTTAGCCCTGGCAGAAGAGCAGGCTGTGTGTTCAAGCACTGGAAGATCACATGTGTCACTGCTGATAAATGTCATGGGCCACAGAAACCTTTGCAGAATCAAGTGATCTTTAAATGAGCGTGATCAGCACCTGCAACAGAGGGCTTGTCACTTCTGCGTTGGAAAGCCTGAGCTGCTTAGAGACCAAGTATTGACTTGAGCCTCCTTATATTCAAACCTGCTGTATCTTTGGCACAAGGGGCACTTATAAGTGGGGAAAAGTGTTAGGTGAACCATTTTTAAACTCTGTGTTGCAGCCATTTGGCTTGTGCAGTTTCATATTAAACATTTTGCCAGCAGTACTGTAGATGTAAGAAATCCGGTGTTTGTTAGTACTGGCTTCGCCTTCTGGCACAAAACCATTTTTGTTGTGGTATGTCTTTAAAACCAGACAGCTCTGTAACTGTTAGAGTTCAGAGGCAACATGCCTTTCCAGAATGCCTACTCTGACAGAGGTGGTATAGGTTGTTTCCCACGCTCTCATCAGCAGTAAGATGTTTTAGAAGTTGAATTCTCCCTTGCATC
The DNA here is from genome assembly GCF_019238085.1 of Lagopus leucura. NCBI lineage: Eukaryota > Metazoa > Chordata > Aves > Galliformes > Phasianidae > Lagopus > Lagopus leucura. The sequence goes on from NW_024962264.1 coordinate 46,425, forward strand.
CATCTTATATGGAAATATAAATTCCTGCATCAGGATGAAATATGGGTGAATTTATTGTTGATTATGTTATTTCATGGAGACTGTAAGACATCTTTCTTCTTGTTTTTTTTTTTTTTTTTTTCCTGCCACCAACTGCAGCAGTGCGCAGGGTAGAAGGGAACAGGACCCATATGTCAGTGGTCTAGGATGGCCAGTGAAGGCTCCAACATCCCAAGTCCTGTGGTCCGTCAGATTGACAAGCAGTTTCTGATTTGTAGCATATGCCTGGACCGCTACAAGAACCCCAAAGTACTTCCCTGTCTGCACACTTTTTGTGAAAGGTAAGTCCCTTCTTTGTGCTTCTAAATAGGCATTTGTCTTGTAGGGGGAGCAGTGACTTTTTCCTGGTAATGGACACGTAGAGGGACAATAAATTCTGGGAAGGCTGGAGAAGCAGGGATGTAGCAACTTTTATTTGCATTGGGCAGGACGAAGGGACATATTTGGATTATGTTCCCTTTATACTGGAGTAAATAGAAAGGAAATGCCATGAAAGGCATGAAAGTTGCACCGGTATGTGTAAGGTGGCAATCAGAATTTGGATCTCTAATTAATAACCTTAAATTTATACTGCTTAGTTAGAAACAATAAAAGCCTTTCTTTGTTGATTTACTAATTATAAAAAAAAATTATCCCATCTTTTAATGTCCAAGGGTTCGACACGTAATTTACATTATTAATAACTCGTGATTAAGTATTCTCATTATTTTGGAACTTGGTTGAATGAAGTAGAAAACCTCTCTGAAAAGCAGTGGGGGAAAATACTGCAGTCTTATACTGTATTCAGCTGAATGTAATGAACATACCTGGTGATGTTTTAATGTTATATTGCCCATTCAAATAGTGGAGAGAATACAGCATCTGCAAGATTTATTGATTAGAGGTCTTGATTGAGGTGGGTTGCAGCTGTTTGGGTTATACGTTGAATGGTAGGAAAATAATAGTAAAAGATGCTTTGTGTGACCATTAGTTTACCTTCTTATAATTACAATGAACATATTTAATTTTACAGGATGCAAGAAAAATTGTGGGGTTTTGAGTGTATAAGACAAAATGGTCTTTTGTAGAAGAATAGGAGATTGATTTTACTGAAGTCAGCAGTGCAACTCCTGCTGCAGTCAATGAAGCTAAGATTTTTCACCATCATGTCTTTCTTGACTTTGGTTCATGTGTAAATCCTAAGGTCAGCTTCTGGTTTTCAGTGTAACCCTTTAACACTGATCTGGTTATGGAGAGAGGTTGGAAGAACTCCTCCAGCGTACAGCTGATGTACAAAGCCTAAGCTCTCCTTTCACAGAGCCCTTCCTGGGGGTCAGAAGAAGGGCAGCCAAGGGAGGATGAAGAGTGGTGCAAGCAAAGCCTTTGGAAGTGGATGAGAGCCACACAGCTCTGCAAAGTTGCACTTTCTTGATTGGCATCTTGTGAAGAACGTGGTGTAGCACTGCTTGCTTTTCAGACTCCCCAAGAACTGCTTTCTGCAAAGCTTCCTGTCCTTACAAGACTATAGGGAATTGCCAGTTGCAGTCAGATGTTGCACATGGCACAGTTGTTAACTTGATATTCCAAGGCAGGAGTAGAACAAACCGCTGCATTTTTATGGCTCGCAGAATTTTTGTGTCAGATTAGTATTCTGTATAAATCAGTCTTCCTAAAACAAAGAAAAATAAAAAACTCAAACACAAAAATTCTCTTAAACTTTCCTTGACATAAACTGATAACTAACTTAAGGCATGCTTCTCTATATAGTAAAGAGCAAAGCAGAATGAGATCTATTGATTCTTGCTAACTGCCAAATAACATTCCCAATTGAAATAAATGGAAAATTTTCCACTGTCATCATTAGGACCAGGTTTTAGGTCTGAAAAGACTGCAGATAGAAGCTAATAAAGGAGATTCTATTGGAAAGACAAAGGTCAGCTATTGGCTGATGCAATAACTTCTTGTCTGTCAAATTTTATCGGATAGTTTATCATTTTTACTGTCTTGGGAGCAGTACACATCTCAAAGAATGGATCCACTCAGCATGAATGTCTCAAAGAAAGTGCATAACTCTTACGATGATGTCCGCTTATTGAACATTTTTTATGTGGCAGAGAAAAAAGATTTAAAGGTTAAAAAAATCCCTATAATACTTTACTTCTGAAGCCAAGAATATGATTTACCTTTCCTTTTATAAGTAGAGACAGTGCTTTTCAAATGATTTCTTAAATGAAGGAAGGTTTTTTTCCTCTTTGACAACAGCTTCCCTCTCTCTTTCTCCCCTTCCACCTCCTGTTCCCATAGGTGCTTACAGAATTACATTCCAGCCCATAGCTTAACCCTTTCTTGCCCCGTGTGCCGCCAGACTTCCATTCTGCCAGAAAAAGGGGTTTCTGCACTCCAGAACAACTTCTTTATCACCAACCTGATGGATGTCCTGCAACGAACACCGGAGAACAGCATTGAAGAGTCCTCCATCTTGGAGACTGTCACTGCTGTTGCTGCAGGCAAACCGCTTTCCTGCCCCAATCACGATGGAAATGTAAGTGAGACGAACTCCTGTGAGATGCATAGGGATTGATATGTACTGACTGGTCCAGTTTACCATGGGTATTTTATTTTGAATTAGAGACAAGGGGAAGGATTGAAATGAAGTGAGTTATTTTATAACTTTTATAATATTTCAGTAAAGACAGGTGGCTTCTTAAAATTAGCAGTACTCAAATACATTTAGTGGAGTAGAGGATTGCATCTTAAAGTAGTCATGATATGGTTTGATTTTATCAGCTATTTTGGATGAATCTGCCTTCTGGCTCATTTGGGTCATAATTGCTCCTCTACAAGCATCAAGCCTTTTGTCTTTGGGATGGGTTTCCATAGCTCTCTGACTTGTAGGCTCAGAGTTGCTGTGGGAACCTGTGGACTTGTTTTGGCAGTATGAGGCAAACACCTTATAAGCACAACTGACATGCATATTTGCCCAGTAAGATCTGAGGCAGGCCCCAAAAGCCATGTGAGCATATTAATACAGGAGCAAGTAAAAGGGTACTCCAGCTCTGGGTCAGCAGAATGAAAACAAGGTGTTTCTGTTTCACCACTGTGCTTTATGCATCTCATGTACCAGACCTTGTACCAGACCCTGTTTTGTTTTGTTTCTTTCCTCCACCTACTTAATTTGCCCAGCATCCCCTCACATTCACCCGCAAAAAGTATCTGTCACTGGCAAGTGCTCCCAAACTGAGGAGGTGCTCCCACATTGCAGTAGCAACTCTGCTCTTCAGCATTTTCAACATTAACCTGTGTGACTTCATGGTAAGCGTATCGGCTCCTGTCTCACAGCCAGGCTTTTGCAAGCATGGAAGTACACCATATTGCAAAGCTGAGCCACACTGCCTGCAAACTTCTGTGCAAACCAAAAAATGTATGCCAGTATTTTAAGACAAATTCCTCAGAACTGTTTCATTTGATACTTAGTTTAGGTCTATAGATTGTATAGGAATATTTCAGTTGATAGGTATTGGTTGCTTTTAGAGGGACAGCTTGTTTCCCTCTCCTTTACTAACCTGCTGCAATTGGGTTGACTTACAGAACAGATATGCTGTACAATCCGATTAATGTGTAAGTGATGTAGCTTTTTTTAATGTGTGCTATACCTGTATATGTGTAACGGCTATTGGTTAATACATTTCTAGTTTTCCTTTGCATTTTAATGAATTGCCTTAAAATGAAATACCATTCTTTTTTGATATAGTGGTTGTGACAGGAGCCATTTGATTGTGAAATGCGTAAAAACATCAGAATAAGATGTTGCTTGTTTTGCATTTTGCATTATCAGCTGATAATTCTTTGGCTGTGCTTAGAAAAAAAAAAGCTTGTCTGCAGTGAAAACAATTTTCACCTTCTACCTCTCTGAAAACTGCTTTCTAGGGAAAGTTGATATAATAAGTCCTCTAAAATAAACTTACTAGGCTTACCTTGAAACACAGCGTGTCTCTTCAGGTGCTGATATTGATACGATGGAAGTATCTTCTTGCTCCAGTAAGTTTTTGTGAGGGAGTTGAGGGGAGTCTGAAGGCAACTCCAGATTAAAGCTTTTGCTAGGAGATTAAAAGTCAACTTTCCCACATTCCTCCTTGTGATAGGAGGAGCTAAGTTTGTAGAAGAACTGATTGAGGTTGGGGGCCCTCAGACTGGCTGAGGACATGGGCTTTTCCTGCCTTCACAGGTACACAGCATGAGGACACTATATGTCAAGGAGTAAGTGCCTGGCTGCCAGCAACTGTGCAGGTGACTTTGGAGATTGGATGAGGGGGACTGAGATGGTAGCTGGACAAGAATGCGTGCAAGGAACAGACAGTCATTCTGCACTGATGTCTCCATTCATTTTTTTTAATTGCTTTGGGTATAATTGTATGTAGTGTAGAGTCAGATCCATTGTGTTTTTACTATCAAGGGAAAAATGTGCAAGTACATTTTATTTAAATACTGCTAGATTTTCTTTGTGTTAGTTTAGAAATAAGTTTGTGTTTAAACAAGCTTTTTCAGTCTCTCTAGCCATGCTGGCTTTAAACCTCTGTGAACTGATGCAGTTATTTTCACATTGACTTTCCTATCTGCTTCTGTCTTGGCCTTCCTGAGGCCCTGTAAATTAGGTACTTTCCCTTCCAGTTGGTCTCCTGGACACCGCTACTGTTTTCCATCCTTGTGTGCACATCCTAGTCCTTCTGTGCACATCCTCTCACTCTGTTGTGGCACATTTGTGTGTGTGCTTATGACGAACGAAACTCGGCTTGTAATACCTTAACATAATGACTTCCTGTGCTTGAACTATAAACCAATACTTCCTCATTCACCCAACACTGAGCACAATAGCACATCTTTGTGAAATTGGGGTAGTAGGGCACATATGCAATGGAACTTCTGAACCTAAGAGAAGATTTTTATCTTCTGTCTTCCCATGGAAATAACATCAGCTTTATTCTCAGTTACTGAACACCTACAGCTCCTGTTGTTTGTTTTTTTCTTTTATCTGAACTCAAAGTGAAACGTAGCTTAGATCCTAAGATCCACACTTCTATGAGTGCGATTTATTTTCTGATTATAGAGTACAACAAGAGAGCATATCCAATGCTAAATTAAATGCTTTTTAACAGAAGTGCATGTCTTATCCGACTAGCTTTTTTTCTCGAGATATCAGATAATAGCTTGATGTATTGACACAATATTGTTGCTTGCTACCTGTGTACTACTAGAAAAATGAGGAATCACCTATCCTTCATATTCTGAAGTCTCTTCATAAGATTCCTTTTAAACCTTTTCTTTCCTTTTCGCTTCTGTACTTCTTAATATCTCACTTGTTTGTGACATTCAAATCTAGTGTTGTTTGGGGTTTTTTTTTGTACTCTGTAAATAATATTCAGTGTGACTTTGAGATTAAATGAAGAGTCAGAATATCAGAGTTTACCTTCAGTGAGCAGTAGAACTGATAAACTGAGCTAAATGCTGGCAAAATGTTTTTCTCCCTGACTAGAAACAGAAATACAGTTAGGAAGCAGTACTGTTACTTTGATACAATAACATTTGATTAAATTGGAAAGATCTACAAGGGATTTGGGATGGTTTGCTTGCATGTAAGCATGCTATTTAAGTCATGAAGGTTTTACAGAACTTTTCTTTTAAATCTGCTTAAAGCATTCAGGTTTACTGCACAGATAGGCAAAAGCAAAGACTTAGAACCTGGGCTTTCCTAAATTTCACCAAATAGTCAGTGAGGAGTCCGTGGGTAATCCAGACTTGTATTCTTCCAAGAGCCAAAGCATGCAAATGTAATACACGCACTGGCACTGTGAGATAGGAACCAAGTGTGTGTGAGAGATCAGAAAGAGGGCTGGCAAAGAGCAAATAGCTCCTTTTTACTCTGGGCTACTATTTTAATTCAAACAAATCCAAAGCAGTAGACGAACAACACGATTATTCAAATGTTATTTTGGATAAATGAGGCTTACAATTGCTGAGAGTCTTTTCTTGAGACTTGCGCTCTGAAGGGCTGGAATTAATGTGCTTTGGATTTGTGAAATCCATTTTAGAAGTATGTGCAGCACTGATTACGCAAATGAAAAAAAAAAAAAACCAACCTGTAAATTCAGTTAAATTACAGTGGAGAAGACATGCATGGGTCTCTAATTAGAACTTGGTTCTGAAGAATCCTGTTCTGGTTTAGCATGTAGTCAGTAAATGGGATTTCAGAACACAGTGGGTATTAACTTATGTTCCATTACAGCTAGTGGGAATGTTTTCATTGATATGTTTCATGACTTCTGTAGAATCATAGTGGAAACCAGTGTTGGACACCATGCCTACCCTAGAGCTCCCATCCACTTGGGAAAGAGAGTTCAGGCAAAGCTTTTTTTCTGACAACAAACCTGTTAACGTGAGCAGCTTGCAGGGAATGTCACAAAATATGAGGCTCATGTTGGGAATGGAGGGGAGAGAAGAAAAGCTAGCAGTATGTGTCTGTCTGTATGTAGAAATTATGAAAAAAGAATCTTAGTTGATTAAGAAATGCTTGAAAAAATCATAGGGAATCAACTTATCAAAAAAACTTCAAGCCTGCATCATATTAATAATAGCTTTTCTTTCTCCTTCAACTATGGCACAATCCAAAAACTTTTGTGGGAAATGGGAATCATTTCACTCACACCATTTTGAATGCGGCTGAGACAAAGACTACCGTTTTTGTGTGCAGACATATGTCTTAACTCTTTGTGGTCTGCATGCTAATCCATTTTGTCTTCTGTTTCTCTAGCACTTGAATATATGTTGCTGTAAATGTAATGATGCTTGTTACAAAAATATTTAATAGGAAACAGAAGTACTGCATTATTCTTTCATTGTGTCCAAAAACAACAAATATTGAACAAGTAGGGAGCTTGTTAAAGTGTCCTGTACATGAGCATTACGCTGTGAAGAGGCAGAAGGATGAACTTCTGACACAGATTTAAAATAAATGAACACTTACGGCCATATAAAAATACTTAGCTTCCTAATAATCAACATTTTATTTTCCAAATTTTTGAAGCCTTTGTAAAGAATTTAAATCAAAAATTGTGTTTAACTGACTTCCTCTATGCACTGTGAGACAGTACCATATATTAAAGCCTACCAAAGTAACTGGCAGGACTTGGAAGATGTGGTACTGTAAGACTCCTAAGTTCAGAGTTAGTGGAGTGTGTTGATAGGAGTTGCCATTGTTTAGATCTACATGTTCTTTTCTTGCTGATGCATTCTGTCTTATCCAGTTTATTTAGGACAGTTTTTACTTTGTCTCTAAAATGGCTTACACAAGTGACCATCAAATAACTAACCCCTCACTGCATGTGCATTTCATATCTTGTGAACTGTGATAAGACAGAAGAATGGGAATATGAGGGAAGGGAGCTTTGATAGGAAAAAGTCCTATTAATGCTAATAAATAAGCCGTATGCAAATGGTAGTTCTTCCTTCACCCTCCTAATTCTCAAGATGAGAAGAACCAGCTCCGTTGCACAGAGCTGTTACAGGTCCCTCTGCTCACCTGAAAACAGCTGGTTCTACTCTACCTGTGCAACCACCTAAAGTCAACCAGCATCTCCAGCACACCTCACGTAGTGTGAGGTCTGAGTGCCAAAAGCATCAACCAAATTATTGGAGATTCTGATGCTATGTTCTGAATGCAAGATAGCTGACAATTGCTTTCTTTGAAGCAAATATTGCAAGATTCCTTACACGCTCTGAAATAGCCCTAAAATACTTTGTGTTCAAGAAGTTTCTAGTTGTAAAAGAATTCTCGTGCTGAAATCGCATATTTGTGCATTATTTGGACTAGCATATGATTTTGGGCACAGACTTTTCTGTCACAATCTTCTGTTTCAATTGTAGATCAGAATTCTAATTACAATCTTAGATATAGGGTTTTGATGGTTTTCAGGGGTTAGTAATAGGATATGGATCTTTCCCCCTACAGCACATTGGTTCATTGAGGATGCTTTTCTGTAGCAAATAAACATGGTGTTTGGTAATCTCAGTTGTGTTTGTGTTGCACAGGTGACCCTGTTAGGAAAAAATAGCTGAAGCTTACATTTTCTTTGGCAGTCCGTTATGGAGACTGAGGTTTGAATTCATGAGGGGACCTGAGTTCCCTGATATTTCGTGGAGAAATAGAGACCAGAACATAGTATTGTATAAAGACAATGCTAGAGCTAGCCTTGAGGTCTGATGTTGTTTCCTGCGCTACTGATTTGATGTTTTCCAACAGAATAAAATGCATTTTAAAGAGTGTTTTGGTAGGAAATACATATGAATAACAGATATCTTTTAAGTCGTAGATTATTGACATCTAACACATCTAACATAGCAGAAAGTTTGTTTCTTTTTGAACCATAAGCTAAGAGCTTAGATAATAACATGAGTTTAAGACCCAGAAAGATGTGCTTTGAACTGATTTTACTGCTGCAGCTGTGTTTTAATCTAGAATTGTGCACTTTTTCAGGTGATGGAGTTTTACTGCCGGTCTTGTGAGACAGCCATGTGCAGGGAGTGTACAGAGGGAGAACATGCAGAGCATCCCACAGTACCACTCAAGGATGTGGTAGAGCAACACAAGGCTTCTCTTCAAGTTCAGTTGGATTCTGTCAACAAACGGTATGGAGTCTCCCCTGACTGTTTTTCTGCTTTCATTTTTGCTACCAGCTTCCTCTCTTACTCTCAATAGATGTTTTAATGTGCTTGTGCCATGGACCTTTTCTTAAAGAATAGAGGTAGTGAGGATTGCGCAAAGAAAGAAAAAATATTGAGTATACCATACCATTGAGTATGATGCATTGAGGGATTAGAGGAAAGATCTAAAGATTCCTATCAGTCTTTTGCAAAACAGAAGCCATTAGAAATTCAAGTGTTCTCCAAAGAGAGAGAATAAAATGTTATGGAGAAAAGAACTAGCTCATCATTATTTTCATAATAAAGAAGTTCTACTGTATGCTTAGAATACAGCACAGACTTTACTCTGTAAGAAGATATTTTTAAAAAAGTTGTAGGTCTGATTCCTCATTATTAGTAAATACATCTGCATAAAGAAGAGAAAATCCAAGGCCTCCCTGCTGAAACTTCCTGAAGTCCAAAGGATTTCCACATGTGAGGGCCCTAGCTTAGCCTTATTTTATCAGACTAAAATTATAACTGTGTGGTTATAAAAGGAATGAACTTGCTTCTGTGAAGTGGGGGAGTTTAAAGACAGACTGGTGATAAGTTCATTTCATCAAAAATTTCAGGACAAGGGCCATTGTTTGATGACTTTTGAAACAGCAGTCTTTGTAATTTAATCCCTCCCTCAGGCTTCCAGAGATCGACTCAGCACTTCATTTTATATCTGAAATCATACACCAGTTAACCAACCAAAAGGCTAGCATTGTAGATGACATTCATTCCACTTTTGATGAACTCCAGAAGACTTTAAATGTACGAAAGAGTGTGCTGCTTATGGAACTGGAAGTGAATTATGGCCTTAAACACAAAGTAAGACGCATGTTTTGTTTTAATGAATAACTATTAATTTAATCAGCCAGTTTTTACAAATGATTCAGGATGCCAGTTTGACAAGCTGTGTCTGGGATCTTGAGAATGTTGTCTTCCTGAAATCAAGTGTTGCACAACCTTGCTTGTAGGTGCCCAGCCTCCAAAATGGAATCTAGACTTTATAGCCAGCATGCTAAGCAGGAGTCTGCTTAAAGCCCATGTTTTATGTGCAGATGCCAATAAGGGAACGCCAAAGTCAAGTCTGGATCATTGGGTTACAGCTCCATGACAGTCCTGTGTATCTTCTCCCATGAGTAATTTTTCCCTGAAGGAACCAGGCAAGGTTCCTTTCAAATACTTGATAAGGTATTTCACCCTAGAATTCAGGGATTGAAATGCATGGAGTGCAGAGGCATCTCATTTTCTAAGTGGAATGCAGAGAGCAACAGATTTCAGAGTTGTGTTCTTTAACTTTCTATGTGGATGATTGAATCTTGCATTTTTCCCCTGTATTGTGGACTAAGCTTCAGAGGAAAAAAACAGAAATTTGCCCCTTTTTCAGAGAGAAGCCTGTACCGTGATGGAAAGAGCTTTTACTGAGGAATAAGTCTGAAATACTCAAATTGAAGACTTTGTCTTCCTGGGCATCAGTTGGCTGTTTTATGTAAAGGGAAGATATCTCTCCTCAGAATAAGAAAGTAGCATGAGCAACTGGAGTTTCAAGAGTGCCTGATAGTAATGACATCTTTGGACATTCTCCGTGATTACTAGCAGCTTCAACATCACCAGGTGTTTGAAGCTGAAGAGAGATGTATTTCAGGATCTGGAACAAGCTAGGTTGTTAGGATGGGCTGGGCTGGTGAAAATTGCAGAATTCTAATACATAGACAAGTGGTGTGCTTTCAGGGATGCAGGGAGTCCAGAATCCTCGGGGCACAGAATTTACTCATCACTAAAGCTAAGGAGCTGCTGAGGAGGTTTTTAGCATAAAAAATTTGGACTTATATCTTAAGTTCATACAAACAAATCTAAGATGTCCCAAAACCTTATTTTCTCAGCAAGAAAATATAGTCAGCTGTGTGTACAAAATTTACACAAGGTGGTATACAATGTTAAATTATCATATGGTTGTTTAAGGGCACACTTGACTTTTTAATGTAGAGAACCAAAGTTTTATGAAGTTGTACATAAGCAGTAAAAGAGGTATTTCCTGTTAGTACAGAAAGAGTGATTAGAATAAATTTTTGTTTCTGAGTGAGTAGAGAGCCTGCAAAATGTTACAAATCCAAATATTTCCCACTCAGCTTTGGTTTTAAATGAACTGAGAGAGGCCTCATGTAAAATGCAGTAAACACATCTTAAATATTAGTTATGGTAGGACTGAATACTTTCTGTGTCTGTAATGAAAGAAAGCAATACTAAGAGTATAGTTGTTGTAAAATGTAGCTGCAAATCATCCTCCTTCGTGCTCTGTGGTTTATCCCGAGTGTATGGACTTTTATCATCCTGGGACTTTAGTAGTCATGCTATCTGTTCAACTAGTTATTTGTGTTCTGGAGTAAAGACAAGGCAGACTGGAAATGCCTTGAAATGAGTCCTGAGACGTTTCCAGGTGTCTAGAGAAACAGATAACTTGAAACTTAGTGAAATGTTTAAATCAGCCTACTTTCTTTTGCTTGCAGTAGATTTCACGCTGTTATCACTTTTCCATATGAATAATTTGTCAGACTTTTTTCTCCAGTAAGTAGAGAAAAACAGATAGTTTTATGCAAATCAGAAGTAAAATGCCCTTAAGAACACAGCATCGTAGCACAGTGTTCATCAGCAAGGGAAGAGTGTCTCACAGTAATACAGCCAACAGTTTCCAAGTTTAATTAGAACAACTGAATTATTTAAAAAATGCTTACTTTACAGTAGCAGTCAACAAAACAACTTCTGTGATTAGCAGTAATGTTTGTGCCCTAGTTCTTCTCAGTAGGAAAAACATACCATATGTATGACTGAGTACTTTTTGGGGACTTTCTCTTTAAAGATGTGGGAGCAAATGGAATGTTTGAGCTTTCCAAACTCCCATGAGCTTCTCTGTTAGGCTGCTATAATTCAAGGATCATTTTTCTAATTCACTGCGAAAACAGTTTCAAGAAATTTTAATCTTGTTCCCAGCCCATGCCTCACAGTTTTGATGTCAGTACCGCTCTAAGGATTTTAGACTGAGGGCCAGAACTGAGCCTATAATGGAAGCTCTCTTTCAGTCTTGAATATAGAGTAGCTACTTGCTGCCCAACAAAATTGCAGGATACTCAATCCAACTCTTTCCAGTATCCCCAACACAATACCTTCATATTCTTCCCCAAAAAGGAGTAACCCAAAGTTTCCCCTGGCCCTGAAGAGATAATTTTATGAAACTCTTCTTATAGCCTCCCTTATTGATGGGCCTGATGACTGAAAATCTCTCTGCAGGTACACACATTACAGCTTGCTTTTCAGTAACTATCTCATTAACTGTGAGGGCTAGATGGAAGGATGCTTAAAATTCTGTGTTTATTTACAAATTAAAAAAAAGAAAATGAGGAAAGTGAGGAAATAATTCAACCTACTGAGGCAGTGGATGTGTAAAGCCATGGTGATCCAAATGGGGTACATTTTTTTCTGTTGCAGTGTGATATTCCAAGAATTTGTAGAGAGGTATGTTTTCTACAGTGAGTTACACTCAGTAAGTAAGTGAGTTACACTCAGTAAGTCAGTAAGTGAGTTACACTCACTACAGTGAGTTACAGTTAGGTATGTTTTCTACAGTGAAACTTAAAAAAAAATCCACAAAAAACTTTAAAGTACTATAAATGGTATTTCTATAAAGGCCTTCAGGGGTGAAGCATGCTAAATGTTGCTAGCATAAATCCTGCCATGTGATGCTGATGTGGTGTTTGGCAATGCATGCAGGTTCTCCAAACCCAGCTGGATACCTTGCTTGAAGGACAAGAGAGCATTAAAAGTTGCAGCAACTTTACAGCCCAGGCCCTCAACCATGGCACCGAAACTGAAGTGCTGTTGGTGAAGAAGCAGATGAGTGACAAACTGAATGAACTGGCTGAGCGGGATTTCCCCTTGCAGCCCCGTGAAAACGATCAGTTGGACTTCATAGTGGAAACGGAAGGCCTGAAAAAGTCCATTCACAATTTGGGCACTATTTTAACCACCAATGCTGTTGCCTCTGAAACAGTTGCCACAGGTGAGGGACTGCGGCAGACTGTGATCGGACAGCCCATGTCCGTCACCATCACCACCAAGGACAAAGATGGGGAGCTTTGTAAGTCCGGGAACGCTTACCTCACTGCTGAGCTGAGCACGCCTGATGGAAGTGTAGCAGATGGAGAAATACTTGACAATAAAAATGGCACTTACGAATTTTTGTATACTGTTCAGAAAGAAGGGGATTTCACATTGTCACTGAGACTTTACGATCAACACATCAAGGGCAGCCCATTTAAACTGAAAGTGGTCAGATCGGCAGATGTATCCCCTACCACTGAGGGGGTTAAGAGACGTGTTAAATCTCCTGGCAGTGGTCATGTGAAGCAGAAAGCTGTGAAAAGACCTGCAAGCATGTACAGCACTGGAAAAAGAAAAGAGAATCCCATTGAAGATGATTTGATCTTCAGAGTAGGTAGGTGACTTCTCTGCTAACTACTGCCATAAGCTAAAGCAATTCGGGGAAATTGGATGAAAATTTCCCAGTGTAAAATTATTTTAAGATTAAGGTTCTAAGTAGAGCAACCTGATAATACTTCTAGGCCTCTTAATTATTACACATATACATTTTAAAAGCACATGTTTCAGACATTCTACTGGCAAATATTTAGTTAGAATTGGGGTTGAGAAATGCATACATCTCATTATCATAAAAGATTTTACATGGCAGAATAACAAGACCAATGCTGCAGATTTGTATTGAACTACTACTTTTAAAAATTGTATGGCAAGAGACAAAGTAGGAGGATTCTGTCTCTAAAATGACTGCCCTAGACGTTAATCTAATTAATTAACCAGGATCTACATGTTAAAACCTATGATCAAACATAGTTATTCCTTGATGTCAGCATAGGACAAAACTATGATTTCCTTTATTTGTTGTTTGTTTCTTTAAAAGTGTCTTGTATTTTTTCCTGCTATCTAAACATGTTTCCTCCTTCATATAATGTGGTAGTGTCTCGAAGTTTGTGGGTTTCTAATGGTTTGTAAAATATAGATGCTATTTATTCTGATTTTCTTTCAGCTCTTTTGGGGTAATCTATTTTTAAGCTACCATAGTTTATACGTTATACAAATAGTTAACTTATATAGTTAAAAACAGCAACAACAACTTTTCACTTTGCACAACTAAAGAAGAAAACGAAGTTGACTTCCGGTATTATACAAGTCTGTATATCACATTTGAGCACTTATCAAAAAAGTAGCTTCAGCTTGAGCAGAGCCTCCTCAACAATAGGCACTTGGTTGTCCAAAGCTGGTAGGTGCCTTTTGTTAATTTAATACCCAACATTGCTTTGCCTCTAGCAGGAGGGTGTTACGATCGCAAAACCTATTGATGAGTTGTTAAGGAAAAAAGCCTTGCACAGAGGCAGAGTAATCAGGTCTGGACTCCTGCAGGAATGGAAAGAGACCTGTGGCTTTTCCCAAATATGATTTCACTGATAATGCTGGTTAAGAGCTACAGAGAGTATGTATAGAAGTTTCTGAGATTTTCTGGGCACCTTGTTTTAAGACAAGGTAAAATGAGTTTAGGATGATGCCTGAACCCTGCCTGAAAGAAAACGTTTCTTTGATCTCTTCTGGAAGTGGTTGTGCCACATCATACGATAGAGCATATGCTAGGTTGGATGAGCAGATTTGAAGTCCTGAAATAATTTTAAAACCTTTAGCATTCTTATTATAAAGCTTTCAGTATGGCCTAACATGATTTCAGGTTGTGATTTCTACTTCTGTATCCCTTGTTTCTAGTATCAGCTTCTAACTTAACTGCCAAATAGTGCTATGGCTCTAGTTGGTTGCTGTTGTTTTAATGATTCTCTCTACTACACAGTGAACTCTAATACAGTCCTGAATATTTTCTGAAAAGTGTGGTGCCTTTTCATTGTGATGCAATCATGACTGTGTGCTTTATTTTGGAGCTTTTTCTCCTTCCTTTTCCCTGTCTTTCTGTGTCCTCTCATTCTTCAAAGAAAAAAAGAGCTACAGCTGCACATATCTCACAGCTTTTCCTTGAGGAGAGCCCTCAGGATTTTCCACATTTGAGATGTTATTGAAAAACTGAACTGAGAATAACGCTTAATCTCACTCCGCATTTTGTTCTTGGCTTCTCATTTCACAAAATGATCCTAGATAGTGATGTTCCTGTGGGATTATATATGCATCATCTGAGCAGTCTCTAAGGAGTTGTAGCTGTAATGCTCTAGCTTTTTCATACTCTTCCAAAATCTGTGTGCTTAATAAACTAGAACTTCTGACATTTGCGCAGGGATTGTCTTCAGGAATTTAAGATTTTGTTTGGCTCCAGTTTCTAATTACTCAGGACACTTGAGGTTTGGTTCATTTGTTGATGAAGTTATGCAAAATGAAGTTTATTGCTCTTTTCCAGCACAACTGTGTATCTGTTTGGATCCCATTGTTGAATTCCTCTGATAGCCCTGGCCAAATGTGGATTTTTGTTTAAAACTACGGAAGATAAAACTTGCACTTGGGTTCCAGAGGTACATATGGCTGTGCTGGAGAATCATACTGTAACATTCCTATGGCATCCGAGTATATGGAGCGTGCTATTGTACGTACGTTGAAATACGGGCTTTTATGCAGACCTTAATCAATCAGCTCCTAGCAGAAGATCATTCCTGTGTGAATATCAACTTTAACACAGTGTTAGTGCAGATAAATGTTTTCATTCATGGGGAACTAGGCATTGTATCATTTGCCAATTCCATAATATTCATTGCTTTTAAAATGACGTATGGTTCTGTTCAGACTTTTTAAACCTCAGGGTATTGACTGCATTCGTACAGTTGTGTAATGCATTAATTAAAAGGACAGAGCATTTCTTGCTTCCTTTTCTTTCAGTTATTTACATCCTCAACAAAAACCAGGCATGATCTTTAAGAGTGTGTCCATGCAGTTCTCATGTTCTGAATGTTTCAGCCTGCTGAACTTAGTACGTTAATGAAAGCATGGAATCGTAGAATGGCTTGCATTGGAAGGGACTTTCAAGATCGTCTAGATCTAACTCGCAAGCAAAAAAATCTATCTTTGTGGCATGTAGTAAGTTTGTGCAAACAAAACCTGTTTGTGATTTCTAGAAAATAATTGTTGCATATGGTGTTTACTTCTACTGCAAGGGGTAGAAAGCATTGAAGTGAGAGGAAAAGCTCTTCTGTTGCTCTGCTCGTGTGCCTTAGACCTATGCTGAGTAGAAGTGAGGGATGTTTGGTAATAGCACTTCCACCCTCCCTGGTAAATCTTGGCCATGTTCTCCAAAGGAGAATTAAGAGCCATGCATGGGTGGCTACTCTTGTCCAGAGCCCCATCTGGTGCTCTAGCTCTGTGCTTTGGTATTTTTTTTCCGTCACTTTTCACGACTGGGTTCTTTGACTGCTTAGCAGTAGTGGTGCCATTTCCCACTTCAACTGCATTTTCTCTTTCTTTATTTATGCCTGGAACTGGCATCAGGCTCAGCCAGATGGAGAATTGGCTCTCTGCTGGAAAGTTCCATTTTTCTTTTCCTTAGCGTGTGTTTAGTTGTCTGTTCAGCATGTAACTGAGCATCTAAATTTAGCTAAATTTAATGAGTAACTCACTCTAATTTTAAGGGGGAAAAAAGCACCTTTAGCAGTACATTCTGTCAGCTTCCTTACTAGGTATGAATGTCGTCATCTGGGCTGTTATCAATACTGAAAGTGAAGAAGAGGCTGTGAATTTACTCTGTGAGAACTCATGAACAAAGCCTGTGTAATAATAGCTGTCATGTATTTATGGCTGATAAAGTCTGCAAATTCAAAGCAGAGTTAGGTGGAGCAGAGGTGCTAGACTTAAATTTGACAAATAATAAATGGTGAGCTGTGTGTAGGTTTTAGGGAAATGTTTAAACTTTCTAGGGCTCATACTTATTATTAAATTTTCTCTAAAGACCTCTTGCTGACACTCTGTAGTGATTTTTCCTGTCTGCAAGAGATGGGGCTGTCCATGAATATGTACTTTTTAAGCAACTACAAAAACATAAATAGGTTCTGTGCGTAACCATCTTGAAAAAAGAGTGAAATTTTCTAACTGCAGTTAGCTCCCTTGTATGCATGGTCCAGAGGAATTCTAGCTACTCAGCAGGAAACAGCTTCTTCTCTTTCCATACCCTTAACTCCTTCCTTACTTTTCCCTACCCAAGCCACCTTACAGCCTGGCTAAGGGCATTGGAGAAAGAATGGACGTATAGGTGTAGCTGGTTGGCATTCTGAGAAAAATCAAAGCCAGGAAACAAGAAGACAACTCTGTCATACCCGTCTGTGCAGCCTATATGTTGATCTTTCCATACTGTTCAGTTTTATCTTTTTTTTTTCAATGTTATACAGAGAACAGACCCAGAAGAGTTATTTGATGGTGTAGGTAGGAAAGAAATGGTAGCTATACAATATGCTATGGGTACTGCATCCTCTCAGCTCTCCCATTAACCTCTAATCTTTCTGAAGGATTTTTGTGTCATTGAAGACAATCCCTTTCTAATTGAGAGGGGTGGTATGCTGCTTCTGTTTTAGGAAGCTGGTAAGTCTAGTTTAGCAAGCAGAGACATCATTAGCCATATCAGCGAAATTTAGAAAGCAAAACCACTTCTGTTACTATGAATATAAGGAATGTACATTGTTCAACAGGTTCATCCAGATGGCCAGCACTTACAAAGCAAAACTTAGTTGCATGATATAATTTTTAAAGTTTCCTGTAATTTTAATAGGTCTTTTTATTTTTTTTTTTTCCCTTCTTCTTGATGAGATTCAACCTGGCCTGTACTATGCAAGAAGACTGAAATTGTGAAGTGTTCTGGTTGTGCTGCATAGTCTTGAGCTGAAAATGGCTGCCCTTTTGTTGAAATCATATCTTCAAAGCAAAATTAATTGGTTTGTGCAGGGTAAGCTGAATAATACTCAAAGGAATTAGATAGGGATAAATCTAATCTGATTGTTTATTTAGAGAGCTGTTTACAAAAACAGTATAAAAGGAACTGTTCCGCAGCTTCCTAACTGCTCTGCTTGGCCTTACCTTTTGAAAACCCTCCTCTCCCAGTCCCATACAACTTGCTGCAGAAGTTGGAGTAAAATGTCTTTTGTTCTGTTGTGTCCAAACAGTAGCTCAGAACAAGAGAGAGACGGGTCTGGATGAAGACAGAGACAAAAGATTCAGGCTTTCATCTCCATGCCAGGCTTCCTGGGGAGCCCTGCAATACCCCAGACCCTGATTTGGTCCCTAGATTGTCCTCTCTCCCCAGCCCTGTGCATATGAAATGTCTCACCAGGCTAAGGAGGGATGGGTGACTGTCCAGAGAATAGAGGACAAAGCATTGGTTGCCTTGATAGAGAAGGGAGGTATCTTGCAGTAAAAGATGCTGATGTATCTCTCAGGCAGGTATGTTTATAAGGAGGGAATCTTGGCTTAAAAGGAAGGAGCTGTCATCCTTTGTTGTAACAGACATGGTTGCAGGATCCTGCTTTTCCAGAGTGCTTACATACATTACCATAAGATTTCCTCTCACATGAGATACTGGTGTAGTGAGTTATTCAAATTAGAAACTTCAGAGTTTCCTGTTCTCTTCCTGAACTTAACTTAGGACATCAGGTGTGTTTCACTGGCCTCATCTTTCTCCAGAGAGATTTGTCCCCTTGTGGAAGGGACTGTACAGAGGTGTGCAGAACCTGTCATGGTCATGGGTTTAATAACTGCAGAATGCTGTTTACGAGGGTATTGTGCATGGAGCTGATTTTCATCTGCACACTGTTAGTGAAGTACTGTTCCAAAACTTACTATGAAATGTGACTATGGCATTCCTGGGTGATTTCTTCTTCTTCTTTTTTTTTTTCTTTTCGTTTGGTGTTTATCTGTGAAGTCCCAGTGAAGAAAACTCTGGCCAACTCTTTGTATAGATCTCTCTTACCGTTAAAAATGAATATTTTTCTGAGGAGGAAGAGCATACATTCCAAAATGGCTGTGCTAGTTGGTTCCAGATGCTCTAGCTTATGCTTCCTCTTTTCTAACAAGTGTTTTTCCTTTTCTCTCAGTAGTATAAGGAATGCTTCTCACTTTTCATCCCTTTTCTTTGGCTAAATGGCAAAAAGGAAACTCACCATTAGCAAATTGTGGAAAGAAAAATAACTGCATGCATCCTTCAGGCACTGCTCAATAAAACAGTACACAGAAATGGCTCAAGTGTGGGCAACATAATTGGTGTGTAACTCACTACTTGCTTAACATGTAGTTTCTCCTTGTGCTACAAAACTGAAAATTGCTTTGCTGAGAAAGAGGGAAGCGTGCCGAGTTCAGGAAAGTAAGTCTTGAAACAAAGAAAACTTCTCAGCACCAAGTGCCAAGGAGTTAAATGTTGTTTCTAGCCAGCGACAGAAAATATGCACCCCACACTCAGAAAGAAGGATTTTTTCAGAGCATGTGCATCCCTGGTGAAAGTTAAGTGCAAATTAGAGCTAACGAATGTTGTATATTGGGAAGCACAGTCAGAGCAGTTTTAATAATTGGACTCCAGAATATTTAGATTGACTAAAATAAAGTACAAGCTTTTCAGTTGAAACCATATATTGAAACCAATTAATGCCTCATACACAGATGGTGAACTATTGTGAAAACACTTAACTATGGTAAAATAGCTCTGCGTGCAAGCCTCAGAATGAACTGCTTGTGGAATCTTTTTTTAAAAAAAAAAATCATTCATTATGAGTAATTTTGTGGTTGAAGATTGTAACTGCAAGCTTGTCTAAAGACCCCTGAGCCTTCTTTATGAACACAGCAGGAGTTTGAATACTGTTAACGTGCTCTATGTGCAGTTTGGATCAGAACTTCAGTGCTGACCTTTTAAACACATCAGTTTGATTTGTGACTGTCCTCAGACTGTCGCAGAGCAAACAGCTAAGTAATAAGGCATTTAAACTTAATGAACTTTTGTGAACACTTGTCTTTTTGTAGGTCCTTATCCCATTAGTCCCCTTGATTCTATATAAATCTCTGTTTAATTTGTTCTGGATAAAAATGAGACCTGTGTGTATGTATTGCTTTGTAAGAACAGTCTAAAGTCTCTGCGGAAAGATTCAGTCACCAGATTTTGGTCTTCATTGGCATCAAGTCCTAGTCATTCAAAAACAGTTTTTCATCATGGTTTTCTAAGAAAACTTTTGCAGACTAAATCAAAACTGAATAGCAAAACTGAATGGCAAACCTGTCTTGAAAAGGCCTCATTCAAAGCAGTCACTAATACATTTTTTTTCCTCAATTTCTTGACTTCACAGAAGAGATTTAGGAATTGGAGTGAACACTTGTCGATCACCCAGGTTCTCGGCTTTGTCTCTGTCTGTATGCTCCCTGCACTGTACTGTACTGCATCATCGCCTTCTCACCTGAACAAAAGTCCATATTTAAAAAAAAAATCCAGAGCTTGTGAATAAAACGTTTTCCTTCTCTAGCAAGAAGCAAATTGTGAAGGTGCCTTGTTTTGTGAAGGCCACGGTAATTCCTCTGTTGAGGGTTAAATGGCATACATGCTAAAGAGTAAGAACAATCTCTTGTACTTAGAATTGGGATCTGTTACTGCCATGGTTCTGTATTGGTGATAAGAACTCTTGAAAATAGGCATCCATAGATCAAGGATGTAATAAATAACTGTACTGGCTTTTAGTTTCTAACTTATTTATATGCTACCTAGCCTGATTTATGTGCTTTGTGTTCAATTTTAGGCACCAAGGGAAGAAACAAAGGGGAATTTACAAATCTTCAGGGTGTAGCTGCATCTACAAATGGAAAAATATTAATAGCAGACAGCAACAACCAGTGTGTACAGGTATGCCACTGTCAAGTATTTGTCTGGTTTTTTTTTTCCCCATACCTTTGCCTTATTTATTTTCAGATTTTGTGCAACACAATGCCAGAATGCCCAAGCTGCTTATTGTCTATTGTCATTCCATCCTCTTGACTTGTAGCTATCTTCTTCAGCTCTACACTGTATCAAACATGTATGTCAGAGTTTATTTTCATTCCTTTTTATGCTTGGCAGTGAATGAAGAAAGTAGACAGTGCAATAACCTGGAAAAATGTATTTTTGTAAATATTGCTTCACACTGTAAATTCATCAGTTAGTGTTTCAAAATATAGGACAAGATGCCACAAATATAATTTCTTAAGTGAATACAAGTAAAAAAAAAATACACACATAGATACTATCTTCAAATGACTTTTAGTCTGCGTAATGGACTTTTCTGTGTGATAGCATGATAAAATCATTTCTGTGTTAGATCTCAAACACCCAGGATTTCTTGGCTTCTTTAACCTGTGTGAAAATCTAGCTGTGTTTTCTCCTGCCCGTCATACATGTATTCATGTTGACTGTTTTTTTTTTTTGTTGTTGTTTTTGTTTTTTTACAATTAACAATTTGTTGTCACTTCTTAGGCTGCTATGTGGTAGCAGTGAACAAAGCAGTGGTGTGTGACTTGTTCTTGAGTATGTCAGAACCAGAAAGCCACCTGCAGTAAGAACTTATTACCAAGCATTTTCAAAGAGAGTTTAATATTCATCAGTGCCCTCAAAGGTTGTGATTTGTGGCCCTTTCAGAAGAAGTTCAGTGTCTAATTAATTGTCTAAGGAATGCAAGTAGTGGACTAATTTTTGAGTAGCTGAGATATCTGTCAGGAAGTGGCCTGGTTTCTGAAGTCAAATGATTACATTTTAAAATACTCTTTTAGCTTCTTATCTTTTTATCTTCAAAAAACTTCATTTCTGACTGTGGTCAAGACAGTGCTTCAATTTCCTCATTTCTAACGCAGGAATAACACCACTTCCTTTCAACTGTCTTAGAGGGATATCATGAACCATAGTTCACTAATGTTTGTAAATTACTTTGAGATCATTCAAGAAACAGTGCAGTGTAAGTGCCGAGAACTTCCTTTTTATAAAATCAGGGTCCAGGTGGAGGCCTCTTCTTACATTGGGCATATTGCTTTGAAATATGACTGTGTAAAAGCACTGAACGTTCCTGACTGTCTGCCTGATCACAGTGCTCATTAGTGAATTCTAAACTGTGAGCTCCAAAACATAGATGATGCAGACCTACTTTTAAAACTAATGTTTTCTGTTACAGATATTTTCCAATGATGGCCACTTCAAAAGTCGCTTTGGCATAAGAGGAAGGTCTCCTGGCCAGTTGCAGCGTCCAACAGGAGTAGCTGTGCATCCTGGTGGTGACATCATTATTGCAGATTATGACAACAAATGGGTTAGCATATTCTCATCAGATGGAAAATTTAAGGTATGGCTTACCATGAGAACTCCCCTGAGATTTCTGTCTTGCAAAGGAATTCAAAGTACCGTTGTAGGGATTTTTTGTGTGTGTCAGGAAATGGCACTGTTTGTTACTTAGTACAAACTCCATGGTTGTGATGTGTAAATGCATGGCACATCCATGTTGTATAATAATTAGGAAGACACCTCAACTGTGCTGCCAATGTAATATCAAGTAGAGAGCATATGTTCCATTCTGCAGTCCTGAGCACTAGGTATTTGTCTGCCCTTCTGCAGCTTACAGTTGAGAATAGCTAATGTAATCAAGTGTAGGTGGACTAGACAAACTCATCATTAGTAGTTTGATTATGTATAAAGCTGTGTGTGTATATGTAGGTACACACAAGACAAACACAAAAACTTTTGAGAAGTCTTCAGTGACATATGGAAGGGAAATGTAAGGCAACTGACTGTTAACTGTGTCCTCTATTTTCTCCATGCATATCAACAAATCAAGTGCATAATTTATATATGGTCCTGTTAGTGAATGCAAGGAAGGGGCAATCCAAGAGATCAGTCTGGTCCTATAGCACAGTCAGGAGTATCTTATGTAGGGTGTTGTGCAGTAGAAAAGCTGAAGGGCAGGAAAAGAATTACTTATTTTCAAAAAACAAGTTCTGAGTAGCGTGTGCTTATTTTCATATGAGCCTGGATGCTTTTTGTGGCAATAAAATAAAACAACAGCTACTGTTCTACGCTAATGCTTGTAAACCTGCAGTATTTATCATGTCTGGGAATTGGGTACAATTCCAGAATTAAAGCTTACCTCCATTTGGTGCTGTTGTCTGAATGCATATAACCAAATTGAGCGATGCATGCTGGGCATAGCTCTCTCTAGCAGAGATTAGCATCACTCTGGCAAGTTAAAAAAAAGAACCTCCAGAGATATTTCTACCATAGTTCTACCATAGTTCTAGAGATCTGTTTTGGAGAGAAACCACACGTTTAGCATTTTCTGGCAGCCTAATGACAATGGGCTCGGATCCTGATCTACTCACGTGGCTGTGAACAGATGCCCTTCTTTTATTAGTTTTCACAGAGTGACAAATGCTGTACCAAATAGCAGGTTTTGCTTGCAGAATCTCCCATTTGAGAAAGACACTTGTACACTTCTAACTACACAGACTCAAAGCTAAAATAAAACAATACTAGTATGCAATGCAGTTGTGTCAATGGTTTACGGGCTGGTTCGGCCCGGTTCCGTGACGAGCGGGGCGGAGGGATCCGCAGATCCGCGCCTCCGGAAAAAAAAAGGAAACAGGAGACCCCAGAATAATTAAAACAGCGGCACCGATCTGAGGAGAAACAAACTAATTCACTAAGTATATTATCGGAATGCAAGAGAACACACTATAATACAATATAATCAGAATTGAAGCTAATAAATCAAATATAATGAGAGAGAGAATGTCCGAAAGGTGGATAGGCCTCACCACAATGCTGAGGTGAGATGCGCAGTCCAGTTGAGCAGCAGGGAGAGGGGAGCAGTGTCCACGACGAAGGGCAGGCGAGAAAGAGAGATCAGGCGACCTTGCCAGGAGTTAAACCTCCTCTCCCTGACCGCAAGGTCCCCTGGGGAATGTAGTTCTTCTTCTCTTCAGGGCAGGTACCCAGGACTTGAGCATTGACAGTTAAAGTCCCAGTGCCCCACATGATGTTATGATGTGGAATACCGAAAGCCAAAAATCACAAAACCATGACAAGTTGTTAAAAAAAAGATTTGCATTTGCAGGGATGACATGATCTTCCTTGTTGAGTAGTTTTGAAAGTGTACGGCTACTCAGGAACATCTGTGCTTTGGCTGAAAACAAAACAAAACAAAGATGTAGTTATTTAAGAATCCAAACTTTCTGAGTAGTCCAAGTGTGATATAAATAATTATTCACATATTTAATGTGGACTGTTTTGATCTGCACATGGAGGAGGGAGGGCTCATTTTCCTTCCTTCTCCAGCTAGGCTGTAAATCCTACATTGTGGATGATGTCAGCTCTGGGGGAAACAGCCATGGCTGTGGAGGAGCCACCTCTCTCTGTCCAACTGGGAGTCAAAGTATTGGGAAAAGAAAAGACAAAAAAAAGAATTGTGGTAGTTCCTCCATCTTTGAGCCTAGCTTTGGTTTTAGTTAATATATATATTTTTTTGTTAGACTGTACTAGCTGTGTAAAGTCAGCAATGTTTGTGTGCATAGTGCATTGGACTTAGCATTTCTTGAGACCAGAACTGATTAATAAGAGATGAAACACTGATGATAGAAAATACTACTTTTAGATTTCATGCAACAGATAACATTTATCTGAAAAAAAATGAGAATATTTGTAGATGCATCTTTTACATGGAGGGCAGATTGAAGCACAGGACATATATAACAGGTCTAGCCTGTGGAAATCTGGGAAAAACAACATACAAGGTCCCTGTCTGATTAAAGTAGGCAAGGTCTGCTGGAATGCACAGATACACAGGAATAAGCTTCACTTCAAAGGGTAGTGCCCACAAGACACTTTGTGTCATTTGAGATATTGATGGCCTGCTAGTTGTTCACTAAGCATTATCAGGGGTCTTTTTTGAACTTATTCTATTTAGTTGTTGTCTCCTTCTTTCTTTATTTACTGTCCTTTAGCTTCACAGCTTTTTAATACTCATGTGAGCCAGAAAGCAAATTTCTCCTGGAGCCAAGCCCAGGCATTTTCCAAACAACAGAACTGGGCTGACTCATCCCAGCAGTTTCTGCCAGGCAGAAAAGTGTCACCTTCCTCAGCTGCTGGTAGCAACAGAGGCAGAGCTCTGCTTTCTCAAGGCTATGAAGCTGGCATAATGCAGAGTTTGGCAAACCCTAAGCTAAGATTGCACCAAAACATGAGTCTCTTAAAATGAAAGGCTGCAGTATTGCCTGCACAATGAAGCATCATACAGGGTCTTAGAACTGGAGGTTCTGTTTCTGGTTTATGCCATAGGTCTTACAGGTGCTGCTGATATTGCATTTAATTTCCCAGTGCTGTATTTTCCTCATTTGTAAAAGCTGGATAACAGTGGTGGCTTCCTCTGTGAATTACTTTCAAATCACCTAAAAAAACTGTTACAGAAAGCATTAATTGCTAGGCTAAAAAGAGAACTGAAGCAACAGTGTCAGCTGCTGTGCCAGTGAAGTTCAAACCTAATGAAGGAAACGGAGACAAGGGGCACAGAACAAATTGTGGTCCGCTGAGGAGAGAATTATTTTCTTTCACATCTTAGGACTCTCTTAGACAACACCTAAGATTGCCTGTTGTTAGCCAAACAGAGTTGTAAGTTGAGCTAAGACATCAAATTATGATGGCTGGGAAAAGATGGAAGGAAATATTTTATCTATCAGAGTTTCATTTTCTTGTCTTATTAAAGGGGTTAAGAAGGGAGCTGCTTGATGCTGGCTGCATATTTAGATAGAAATAGTTCTGTGTGGAGTGTGATAAATGGTCACAATTCAATTAAGACAACCCTACAAATGATAAATCCATTTATTGTGTGACATCACAATGCGTGATGATGGTTCTATCTCCACATTAGGAAGTTGCAAAATGGGGAAAGAAGGCATATTTCAAGTCTGTAAATTAGTTTCTGACAATTGTGAACTTTTCTGACAGCAACAAGATGGGTGGAGTTGAAGCTAAAGCTCTAACACACCTGCATTACAGGGGAAGAAGTTGGTATAATTTGGATTTTTTTTTTTTTTTTTGAACTCTTGGAATATCTCACAAGAGAATATTTTCCATTCTAGTACTATGATTTTATAAACATGTATTTGAAAACCAATCTGAATTCATGAAAGTCTATAAAACATGGAACAAAATGTCCTTGACTGAATTCGATTATTTGTGTTAAAGATTCAGATGGTTCATCCTACTATATTTATTTCTAATGGCAGAAAAGTCTGAGAATACTTCCATTCACGTACTTAACAGCAGTGACTGGGTTTCATAATGCTCTGTTTTAAATAATCACACCTGCAATTCTGAGAAACCTGAAATAAAAATTCACAAAGCATATGTTCAGCCAGACCCAGTGATGTGTCATCAGCTTATTTTCATCTAAACTGGAGACAGAGATTCTTAGTAAAAAGAAGACTTTCAGACTCCAGCTGGGCGTGATTTATTGCTTACTGCAAATTATATTGTGAGTTCTGTCCCAAGAATAGTAATTTTTATTACTCTCTTCAGTGCTGAGTGTCCATTAACACAGTATGCGATTTATTCGTTTTTTTTTTTTCCTCTCATATATATTTATATGATCAGAAGGACACTGTACTCATAAGTCTGAGTTATTTTTCCTTAGGAATCCTGGAAGGCTTCCTAATAATCCTGGTGAGGAGGTGGTGCAGTGCACAAGCAGGCACTCAGGTATCCCTGAGGAAAGAAGGGAATATTTTATTTAATCACTGCAAAGGAAATAAATCTGCTGCTTTACATTTGATTTATGTTGTTGCCGCTTTGTTGTTATGCAAACCTGAAGGTAGATTTGCTCATATCTTTCCCTTGGTGATCACCGAGTCATTTTTAATAGTGTTTTTTTTTTTTCCTGGGGTTATTTTCGTGTGATTTAATTAGGTGTTCATTGTCAAAATATTGAGCAATTTAAGAGAGCATATGTATCTGCACATAAAACAGACATGACTGTTGCACTTCGGCTATGCATAGTCTTGAAGCTGCAAGATTTGCTCCCTGGAGTTTTCTTTGAGACTGAAAGACTGTGTAATAATGCTGTTGACTTCAGAGTAGACAGCCGCAGGTTATCTCCTTTTCTTTATTTTGAGGTGGCTCCTGCTTTTATCAACCCCACCCATGAGAATGTACTGTGGAATAGGAGCATGGGGTTTCCTGAGGATAGTTGAGCTTCTTTAGATACTCACGTAGTTGTCTGCTTTGAACACACTTGGAAACTGAACAAAATGAGTTATGTTAATGGATTTTCACCATGCTGAGTAATCTGTCCTGCCTTGATAATCAGGGACTAACACAGCTTTAGCTACTCACATACACTACGTAAGGATGGAATGGCCCACTGGGTCCATCAGGACCAGCCCCAGCTCCAGCAGGGCCACCTGTAACAGCTGCCCAGGCCTATGTCTGGGCAGCTTTGGGAGATCTCCATCCAAGGAGGAGACTCCACAGCCCATAGGCTCTCTGGGCAGCCGGTGCCAGGGCTCCAGCATCTACACGGCACAGAAGTGCAGCCTGACGTGCAGAGGGAACATCATGTTCCAGTTGGTGCCCACTGCTTCTTGCCCTAACACTGAGGACTGCTGAAAAGAGCCTGGCTCTCTCCTCTTTGAAAGAGAATACAGCAAGTGTGACCTCACCAGTGCTGAATAGAGGGGAAAATTCCTCACCACTTGCATCAGGTAAGGAAGGGAGGCAGAAAAGGCATCAATGTGTCTCACCCTGTAAAGGCAGTGCAGTGAAAAATTGTATTTTCATAATGAAGGTGAATACTTTAGTGTCTGTTTAACTATAATTCAGTTGGAAACAGAAAATTATGTCATGCACCAAAGAGATAGATGCAAGTTTGTAGGATGTCTCTGAAAAATTACTGCAGGATCTGGAAGCTGTGGGATCCATCGTTTCAATACAGTGTGTTCAGTGGACTGCCTGTGCAGAACCATAAAAAAGCTTGCAGGAGACCTGACTTTTGGAGCCAACTGGGTAACTGTTTCCAAATTTGCCTGTCATTTAATCTGCCCCGTTGTGTGTTTCTCTGGGAGGAGAGGTGCAGACTGTGGCTTCTTTTGGCTGTTCTTGTGCTCAGAAGAGGCACCTAATGTTCACCAGTTCTGCTGTAGCTTTTCAGTCAGATTGCCATCTGCAGATTGAGGAAAATTAGCCATTTACCATCTCCATCCTGCACATTTATATCACACCCAGCATGGTAATAACTGCAAGACTGCGAACAGAAATCAATCATGCCTGTTAGAAGCCCGTTTTCCCTGAATAGTGAGGGAAAGGGAACAAGAAGTCTTCTTTGTGTGTCAGCCTACCCTGTCAGTATGCTAGTACTGACTGCATAGCCATTTGTTTGGATTCAGTTGATGAGGTAGCAAATTTTTCACTCTAGAAAGGACATACAGAAAACAGTCTTTCAGCTGAAGATGAAATGAAAAAGTACACAATATGAGCTTATAAAGCAATCACTTCCCCCTGGCAATCTTTTGATGACAAAGTTTCTCTTCATGCCTGTAATACAGGGCAGCTTTGAACTGTACTAACTTATTTCTATCGCATGAATGCGTTTTTCTGTTTTATGTCTTCTGTTTTAGGCCAAAATTGGATCTGGAAAACTCATGGGCCCAAAAGGCATTTCTGTGGATCGTAATGGACACATCATTGTAGTGGATAATAAAGCTTGCTGTGTGTTCATCTTTCAGCCAAATGGGAAAATAGTCACAAGGTTCGGTAGCCGAGGGAACGGTGACAAGCAGTTTGCAGGTACACTTGATGGTAATATGTAAATCCCCTCTTCTTGCCTCTTCTGCTCACATTTGCATGATGTCTGAGCATGTTGAAGATGCTAAGCTCATTTTTTCTTTTCTGAGAGGGGAAAGTTCTACTAAACATAAAGCTTGTCTTTGCTTTGTCATTTGTTTAATTGGCCAGGAAGTCTGCAACCTATGTTCTGCAAATGTAGGTGTAACTATCTTGTTTTATCTACCTTTCTCTGCCTGGAAGCATTTCAGATCAGTGATTCAAGGAAGACAGACCTTAACAAGCATTTTATAAATGCTCTGTAATGCCCACACTAAGCTGTTAATTATAATCAACTCAGACATCGTGCTTTGTGTCTCCAGTGATCAGATACACATTAACTCATGCCCCAGGTAGTGTCTTCCCATTACAAAATGGGCATAATGGGACAGTGTTAATACTGAGATCAAAAAGACTCACAAATGCAAATGGCAAATGCCAGTCTGGGGAAGCTGCCACTTATATATTCAACTGTGTGTAGGCTGCATGGAGCAGATGAATTATCATTACTTGAATGTTTTCAGTGTAAAGGCCTTCATCCTGTTTGTACTGATGATTTGAGAAAACTGAAATTGAGTTTTTATTTGCTTAATAACTTAAAATGGCACCAAATATTTTTATTCAGGTGCTTTCCTGTTGTCATGTTTGTTTCTTATTCATGTTTTAGTACACAGTTAAACACACAGGAAAAAGAAATGCACTTTTTTTTCCCTGACAGTATTTTCTAAGTAACTTTTGCATTTATCCTAAGCTTCTTTGCTTGAATGCTTGTAAGAAATGATCAAATAAAGCATAAAAGATTTTATTTAGGCTTTACTTTTTGACGGCTACTTTCATTATGTACGCTACTTTATTCCAAACCACTACACATTTTCTCTTGTTAATCAACATATAAGTATCTGCATAGTCATCCATATATAAAAGGAATAAACAGTACTTACTGATAACACTAGCTGACAAATGAAATAGTTTGTTTACAAGAAGGAGTGCTGAACTTTTTAAAACAGGAAATGAAATTAAGAGGGGTTTGAAATTGATTGTCCCTTTTTGACAGAAGTCAAACAGTGGTATTTTCATTTAGTGGCATTATTATTTTTATTATGATTCATTCTTCTTCTGTATTGCAGGTCCTCATTTTGCAGCTGTAAACAGCAACAATGAAATTATCGTTACAGATTTTCATAACCATTCTGTCAAGGTACCATTAGTTAATAGCAATTTGGGAAGCTTTTTATATTTTTATTTCCTGGGGAAAATAAAGTATTGTTAAAAACATAGAGACGATTCTTTCTAAGTGTGAGGCCCATTTAAAAGGCTCGTAGATCTTTGCGCGCACTATATTTAATAGAGATGTAATCAGTTGCTTTAATAGAGATGTAATCAATATTACATTCTGTAGTTCACTTGCTTAAATATGTGTATGTTATGCCTGAGATAAATAATAACATCTTAGTTATTTTTAATTAGCTGTCTTTTGATATTTTAGATAACTGATAACTTCTTTTGAATTTCCCATTAAAAACTTCCCACAGTTCTAGTTGAATACGAGCACAGCTAAGTGAAGATATCTGACAGGATCCTTTTATAACATGATACTCTTAACTGTGTAGGACAGACCACGATTTTCATCCAGTATAGCCTGCACAGAGCAGAACTGTCCACTGGCCATTTGATCAATGAGAAATCTGACCGGCCTATTAAACAGTTGTGATAAGATAGGTGGTAGATTCGTTTGTCCTAGTAATAAACCAGAGCAAGGATGTATGTTGAGATGTCATGTGCTGGAAAACACGAATTGAAGAGTTGCAGGCCATTTCAGAAATTAGTCACCTGTTTCTCTTCAGGCCATACCAGCCCTTTCAGCCCTTTCTATGCTCCTTTTTCCTCCCCCACCATGCAGTACCCCAGGAGCAGCAGATTTGCACCTAATGGCCGCCTGTTTGAATTGAACACAGAGATGCACTCTTGGTTCAGTTAACCAATGTTTGAACTTAAATGATGTATCTTACAAATGTACCTGAAACATGAAATGTCTGTCTGCTTACTGGTGAGCGTAAACAGCCTGATGACCTTAATGGTGCTGAATCATCCAGCTTCTGAGTAGGGACTTTGTTTTGTTGTGCTTTTGGAATTAGAGAGGAAATGTGTTTTGGATTACTGCAGAAAGACCAAGGCTGCTGCAGAAGCCCTGAAGCAGACTGTTTAGGTGATTTAGCAGCAGGTCTATGTATCCATAAATCACCTCTCCAGCAGCAAAGCTTATTAAAGAATGACTGGAGAGAGTTAACAAGGGCCAGCTATGAGGAACAAAAACAAATGAAGAGATGTAAGAGTGTGGCATCTTAGCAAATTAAATGAATTATATTGCTAATGAGAACAGAGCATCCTGTCTGTGTCTGGTGTGACTCAGTGGAATAAAAATGTTATTTGTTGCAATTTGGTACTAACTGGAAAAGATTCTTATTTTTGTAGCATTCTGTGCAGATAACTGTTGACACTTTGGAGAGTAGGTGATGCTGTCCTTTTTGGTTAGATAGTAAGGGAAAGAGCAGAGAGTAGACTTTGTTTCAAATAGTAAAGTACATTTATAAGTAAATGATTTTCACTCTTACGACTCTCAGCTTTTTCCTGCCACCAGTGTCTTGAGTTATACATCTTCATTCTGCAAAACATTCTTCTGCCATTAATCTTCAAGCATTTTCCTCACTTCAGGCATCTTCTGTGGAAAATCCTACTCCATATAGGCTCCTCTCCTTCTGTCACTGACCATCCCCATTTTAACCCAGGAAAAGAGCAAAATATCTTTGCCTGTTATTTTCTGATTAGGTGACCCTCCCTACTATTTTTTGTCATCTGAGCTAAAATTGATTTCCATTTCAAAACGCCTTCTGTCCTTTGTGGGTGCTAGAGAATAGGATGATTTTCTTACCTCTCTCACCTTCTTAGCACTTGTCAGTTCTTGGTATTTTCCTGCTTAGGCCACAGCTGGTCCCTTAAGAACACTGTTGGACCTTGTGGCAGAGCTGTGTCTGGGTCCAGGACAAACTTAAATGGAGATGGCTATGGAGCCATGCAAATGAGGCATCGTGTCTCACTCAGTGTACTGAGATTCTTAGTACTTGTTAGGTTATGAAAGTCAAAGAACAGTGCATCCATGCTGTCAAGGCTCACTGCTGCTATCCTATCAGTGCTTTGCTCTTAACTCAGGATGCACAAGTTGTGGAGGGACTCCTGGGGCCTAAGTGCTGCATGGTGTAGAGAAGGCACCTTTTTTCCCATCTTCATTCTGAGGCCTTTACTGAGGCCTAGTAAAGATTCAAGACTGGAGACCAGTATTTTGCACTTATCTCTTTTTCAGACCTTACAAATATTTTGCTATTTAAATTATAGAAATGCTGCTAATTTTGCTGAACTTGCTTTAAGGATAGGCTGGTGCTGGTATTGCCAGCGAGTTCTTTGTTCTTTTTTTTTTCATTGTCTGATTTCACCTCGTATTCACAACTCAAATTTTCATCAAATTTCAATAATGCAAACACACTGAAATGCACTTACCAGCTATTTGAGAATGCAGATCTAAATGACCCTTGCTACAAGCATTTTTGTCTTAGTAAATACTTTTGCCTTATGCAAATATATAATTCCGCTAAGTATTTCTAAAACAAGAAGGGTAAAAATGAGAACTATAAATGTCCATGAAAAGGCAGGAAGGGGAATAGTGAGGGGGAAATAGTGCTGGATGTGGGGGAATGTTGCTGGTAGATCTCCAGTTCCCTGTTAATAGGTGAACTGGTTGTAATAGATTAGTAATATTTGATGTGATGCCATAGTCAAGCTTTTGTTTTAACCCTTACAGGTATTTAACCAGGAGGGAGAATTCATACTGAAGTTTGGATCAAATGGAGAAGGAAATGGACAATTTAATGCACCAACTGGTGTTGCTGTAGACTCTAATGGAAATATTATTGTAGCAGATTGGGGAAACAGCAGAATACAGGTAGAGATTTGTGTATTTCAAAGGAGCTTGATTAGGAAAAGCAATGGATTGATAACTGGTTGATCAGTAATGCTTTCAGGCTTCCCAAGAAGCAGAACAGCAGCACTAGAAGTGATGTGTAGCCTTTTGTATACCTCACTGTGGATCTGTCCACTTTTAAAGTGATGGTGTCAGACTGTGGCCTTTGCAGTGTGAGCGCTGGCAAGTCTGACGGTTATTGTGATCAAGATCCTTGTCTCCAAGGAGCTTCCTACAAACTATTTCATGACTTGAGAGACTTGCAAAGCTTTACTGAGATGACAGTAATTGATAATAATCACCATAACAGAAGATTGCCAACGTGATGGAAAATACGAAAAAGCAAGTAAACTGTACAGCCCTTGAGGCAAATGAGGCAGATTTTTGGCATCTTTTTTGAATGTTGCGAAAATATTCCACTTTTATATTGAGAGTGGCTTTTTATCTTTTGAGTGTTAATCGTGGTCCTTTCTTGCAAAGAAAAAAAAAGAATCTAGTGAGTAACTAAGCGTATGCATTAGTTTCACTGAATATAAAAATAAGGGAGCTGCTCATCAGTTGTTCTCAGGAAGCACTGACAACAATGCAAACAAATTCCTGGTTTTCTCTCTGGGTGGAAACTTAAAGAGTTGTTCTAGCCACAACAGTAAAATTTGTTAGAAAACAAGGTGTTGGTCAAGTTCCCAATTGATTTTGATTTATTCTAGCTGCTTATTTTTTTATACCTCATTGAATATCAAATTCTTGCCAAAAATCCTGGTAGCCTTGATTAGATCTTTTTAGTAAGAAAATATATTTGTATAAAAATTTGCCTATTATGAGAATAACAGATCAGATTCTGTCCATGTTTATTGTAATATATGTCAGCAGTTTCAGAAATAAGAACAATGGTATAACTGAAAGTAGACATTTGTCCACTAGATCATTTTTCTATTCATAACTTTTCTTATGTGCTTTCTCGTACCTAAAGGTTTTTGATGGAAGCGGATCGTTTTTATCCTACATTAACACCTCTGCTGACCCACTTTACGGCCCCCAAGGTCTGGCCCTTACTTCAGATGGCCACGTTGTAGTTGCAGACTCTGGAAATCACTGCTTCAAGGTCTATCGATACTTACAGTAACAGTGAGCTCTGGAGCTGGATAATTGTCCACCTTTAAGCAAAGACTGGTCCCAGAGATCCAAGGCAGGATATCTCCTACTTCAAGTTCATTTTTAACAGTGAAAGAGTCTACTTTGAACTTCTTATGTTAATTTCCAAACTTAACCTTGTTTACATAGAAATTGCACCTCTTACGTTCCTCACTGAACTTTTTGTTCTAAGGGTTAATACACAGAATCCTCTTTAACTGAATTCATAAAGACAATGTGATATTAAATAAGAACTGCAACTTACGGAACTGCAATTAACTAGTTAGACAACAATGAGAAAAATTTGGGGAAAAATCCCCAAAGCTTTTTGAAGACTGTGAAGGGTAGCTCCCATTCAGAGCTTCCGAATTTGAAGAAGTATCATTGTTACACATTATTTCACCCAAAGGTGATCCTGGGAATCATTTAGATCTTGTTTTCATGGTAGGTATTACACTTTAAACATTCTTAAGTCTTACTATCTGTAACAAGTAGGTCCTTTTAGTTAAAAAAAAAAGAAAGGTGAAGTCACACAAAATTGGTCTAGTTCAAACTGTCAGATTTAACTCAACATTTAGTGCTATGAGAATCAATGCAAATTTCCTGCTCATGTGGGATTAATGAAGGATTTTTTCGTATACCTGTTGTTCACTTTTTCTCTTGCTCTGTGTACTGGAAGGACATTTCAGAAACTGTGTTTCTGAAGCTCTGGAAGAGCTGAACAGTAGTGATACATTAGTGAGAGCTGAATTTCTGCACAACAGCAGACTTTTTGACACCAAACTAGTTCATTGGGATCAGGGTTATTGCAATGTCAACTCAATTAACCTCGTGCATGCCACCCTTTCATATATGTTCATTGCCACGTTTCCTTAAGGCAACTCATTGTATTAACAAATACAAAAATGCAGCAACACACAGGACAGAAAGCCAGAGAGGTACCCCAATGGAGGACCTACACTGTACAACCAATGGAACTGTGGTAAACAGAGGTTGTATAGGAAAGCCAAGGGTTACCAAAGCTATTTCTTTATACGTGAGAAAAAAATACATTGCAAATAAGAATGAATTTGAACCAATTCCTGAAGTCCTTCATCAAAGGGAATTTTGTTAGAGGATAAAATAAAGACTGTGAGATTTATTCTGATTTGTTTGTATGTATGTATGTTTGACTGACACAAATATTTTAAAAAGTAAATGTAGGTTATTTCAGCAAACTGGAACATACGTATGCCATATGACAATGGTAGTACTCTGAAAAATGTCCCTCTTCCTTCCTGCCAGATCTCTTTACTGTGTTGTTTACTGAATTATTAATATATACATTCATATATCAATGAATATTGATATATGATCAATGAAAACTTACAATCTTATGACTTGGTTCTGTTTATAATGTTATTTTTAAGTGTTTGTCTTTTTTAAAGTGGCATTGGCTTTATTCTTAATTCTAAATCCAGTGGTCAAATGATGAGTTACTACCGTAGGCTAATAGAGATGGAGTGGTGCTCACTCTAAGCCTCATTTGAGGAACTGGTGAGTGTGCTGCCAATGCCAAAAGCAGTTTGGGAGGCAGTGTGTTTCTTTTCTAATTTTTAAAACCTTGAAACGAAAGGGCATCGGGTCAGTAATGGGAGAATGTTTTAAGCATATTTGCAAAAATGAACGAAACCTTTGTTAAATTACTTGCTACAAATATTAGATTTATTTCTAAAAAGGTAAAGATTGTTTCAACAAATTTAAGAAAAAAATGTTTTTTTTTTTTTTTTTGTAAAGATGCATTTGACTTGTAAAAATGCAGACCTCCAAATTCTTAAATGTAGTGTTTGTCTACTCTTTTTAATCGCTGTTTCTTCTTCTCATTTCCAATTTACAAACTCACACAAAAATCCCTTTTCTTATTTCATTGGAACAAATATTTTGTGTATAAGGCTTGAGATTTGAACTTATGTATACTGCAGCTAAGAAACTGGTGGTAACATTTTTGGAATGTTAAAAATGAAGTTTGTTCTTACCAAAAGAAAAATAACCTTTGCTTAAACTGAGTTTGTCCTAAAATGCTGAAGGTGAGTTACCTCAGATATTATATAGTAAGATGTCCTATCAAAATTTGACAAAGTTGTCAATCAAACTTTATGACGATCAATTAATTTTATTCTAAGTGTCCTTATAAACAACCTGATAATTTCTAGCACTGGAATGCCTTTCAATGGCTAATTTATCAATGAACAAACGTATGTAGCATTTTAAATGCATTCTTTAATGAAGAGGTTCTTTGAGATAAGTAAATGAGAAGTGTACGATCACCATCAGTTATGACAATACTAACAAGATTTAGTTCAAAAATTGAATTTTTGTAATAACATTTTACTAAACATACATGCCTCCTACTGAAGAAACATTGCCAAATTCTTCATTGCCAGGTAGTATGAGAATTGCAGAAATCAGACCCTAATCTATATGTATCAAAATGTGCACTTAAGATTATACTAATCCATGAATCCATTTTTCTGCAGATGAATTTCTGTTCATTCGGCTCAGTATTGTTCATCAGGATTTTAGGTAACCTCTGTCAGCCCATTGCATGTCTATATGGAATTCTGCATGCAACTCCCTTGCTACCATGTATTAGGAGTGATGTGGATGCTTTCTTAAGATTGAATAGTCTGTATTGAGGCTTCCCTTAAGGAAGAGCAGAGCAACCCTTAAGGCACCTGGAAAAAAAGGCACTTATGTGGATTTCCTTCTGATAGATAACAAATGCTGCCAATTTGTGGCACGGGGTATTTTGTTTCCAAAGGCTGACCTTATCTTCTTGGCACAGGAAACTGCTTTGGCAGTGTGCTCAGCTAGAATGCTTGACTTACAATGTTACAAAGAACAACCAAAGCAGGAATTCTGTTCTAAAAAAAACCTGGCAGATTCTTTTCTCATTCAGTTAGGTGAACATCAAAACTGCACTACTTGATTTACTGAGTTGTTAGCATTTATTAAAAGCTTATAGGCATTCTGCTGCCAGATTTCAGGTATAACCAGAAATGTTGCTTCAACTTCCCTGGAATGCTGTGACTAGAAGTGTAGCACAAATGACAAAAGTATGTGCTTCATTTAACTAATTTTCAACTCAAAAGTAATCTCAAAAGGTTACCGGTTCTTATGTAATTTGGAGTATTTTAGGACAAACTAGCTAACTGTATTTTTATTATTTTGTGACCAGAATAAAGGAATATGTTCACATAAATCCACTACGAATAGGGGGTTCTTACGTTGGTATAATGTAAGAATAGCAGCAATGTGGCTGTGTAAGAAAAGGAAAATGGCTTGAGGCAAAGCATTTGTCTAATGTAGATGGAGAGTTATTTATTAGTAAATGCTCTTCTGGTTCTTAAAAGCTAGAGGGTTTTCAATTTTAGACCAGTTTTTTTTTACAGTTAAGGATCTGTTGTTGCTATAATGAGGACTGTAAGTGCCCAATATGTTGTGTTTGTTATGAAGAAATGACTTCCAGCTGTGGGTGACAGCTAGTTATAAAATCATGATGTACATTGGCAATTTTCTTGAATAACTGTGAGCAGTGATTGCTTTGGACTGTTGGTGGAGAGTATGAGAAAGGTATTTGTGCTATGGGGTAGGAAGGTTCCTCACTGGTTGTGTTCTTTCTGATGAATGTACAGCACTTCGGTTGATGTCTGTGAGCAACACGGCCTTAACCTTGACACTTTTTGCTTTGGCTTTATGACATGGGAATGTTCCCCAGGCTGCACAGCATATGGCAGTATCCCCACATTAGAAATTTCTACCAGTTGATACACTGCAGCTTTCCGGTTCCAAGACTCTATCTTTCCTCTTCATTTTTAAAAGTTTTTTTGTACATTCCACCTTTTTAAGTCTGTTTCATATGTTTTGTGTACACGTAAGTCTTGCACTCTCTTGAAACTCATGATGAAATATTATTCTCACTTGTCTTTGTTTCATTGTTTTGCTTTCTTTTTAAATCCCTGTGAGGCTAAATACAACTTTGTCTCTTTAACACCGAGTATGAAAGATGCACATCAAAGTGTTTGTGTGTGTGTATGTGTGTGCATAGTTTTAGCTTCCTGTGTGCCACGGCATTCTTAATGCTTTAGCCGATGATAAAAATAAAAAGTACTCTGTCTTGGAAATGTAGGAAAATCAATCAAATATGTACCTTTACCACGCACAAATTTCAAATGATAATAAAGCTTGTTTCCTCTGTTATTTTTGAGAATTTATTTTTCACGTGTTTCGTACTCTCTGTCCCTGAAAATATCTCCATAATGCAGCAAGATGGAAACTAAGTTAGTACAGCATAGGTCACAAGCCAAAAAGAACCCTGCAATTGCTTCATGGGTGGTTAGCTTCTATGTAAAAAGGAAAGAGGGACCTGGTCCTTCTTGGGAAGAAGGTGGAGAGATGGGCTTACTTGTCCTCCATGTTCTTTTGAAGTTCAATAATCAAAATGAATATTTTCATAGATGATGGTAAGATTATGAGAAGTAATCTCTTCCACTTTTATCATGGAAGTACATAGTGCCTTTCAGCTATGCGGTGCTACAACCGTCCCAGGGTCTGCTTCAGAAAACCAAACGTCAGTTGTTGTAGAACACAAAATAGGACTTAGTTCACTCCCACTCTTTTTCTGAAAAAGCAAGACTTGAATTCATGCTTTCTTTTTAGATAGTAAACGTATTTTCTTTGTCACTGGTGAGCTCTCTAATCCTGGATTCTTCGATAAATTAATGTGAGTTCTCACTGACTGATCAGAAATGTCTTCTGTCCCCTGGATTATTACACCAAAGATTCTCTGCCGTGGGGCAAAATCAAACATGCAGGCAAGCCGAGAGTAGAGAATGCTGCTCTCTACCTGGAAACCTGTGCAGTATGGCCAACTTCCTCTTTGGCCTTTCTCTGGTACTTCAATTCCGCTGCTGCTCTGGGCCCCACACAGAATCATTCTTCTTCTGTGTCACCTGATAAAGGGGGCTTACAATGAGGCTGTAGTTTGGAACATGCATTCTCCAAAAACCCACTACGCCCAGAAAAGATTGTATCTCTTTCTTATTAGTGGGCAGAGACATGGCAGTGATTTTGTCGATCACATCTGTTGGGGTGTGATGACGGCCACAGACAGCTGCTTAACACCTTCTGTATCTACAGCAGCTATTCCAAAAGCCATCAATACACTTTGGGATCCTTGAAATATCCCCTTCTGAGGTAATCAATACTAAGTTTACACAGAGCCCGTGGGCCAGTCGCAATAGGGTGCTTTGCCAGTCTTTACCAGTGAGGTTTATTTTGTCCTCCAACGTAGTCAACTTTTGGGAATCCCCAGTCACCCCATGAATACAAACTTATTTTGTCTCTTGGTGACTCGAGGGCATTAGAGTGCACTGTGCACCAGTATCCACCAGGGCCTTATATTTCTGTGGTTCTGATGTGCCAGGCCATCTAATCCACACAGTCCACTCTATTATCCCTTTCCTCCCCCCTGGCTGGGGGCAGGGACCCTCTATTTGTTACCGCGGTTGTCCGCAGCAAGTGGAGCAATCACCTTTTTGGAAAAGTTCACCTTGGTGGTTGATTTGTCTTGTAATTAACAACATCTGCTTCCAGAGGGTGAAGGACCCATTCTGGCATGTACTAATACCTCTGGCAACAACTGAGTCCCTAGCAATGCCACCCAGTTGGCAAGCTTCTCTACTATCTAGCCACACACTGTTGGCCCCATTATCCCAACATTGAAGTAACCAGGTGACAATAGGTTCATTTGGGTGATATGAGAAGTTTTTTCTCAGACTTTGAATTTCATTCATTTTCATTTTCAATCAACAATGGTAACGATATCTTGCTCACCTCTCACTCTTTCAGGACTTCTTGTTGCCCTTGTAGGAGTTGGTGACCGCAGTCTTGTTGAGGGCCCTTCCCCTGGATTCAGGAGCGCTTCTTCTGGATCTCTGAGCCACTCCTCTGGAACTCTTTCCTCCTCTTCTCTTACTGTGACTTCCTCTACTTTAGCCTCCTCCTCTTTCTTCTGTTCTGAGTTTAGTTTCATTTTCTGTCCTCTTACAGGGGCAACTGACATTGATTCTGGTGCCTCCTGTGGTTGATCAGGTTGGTCAGTTCTGATGTTCTCACCCTCCAGCTCGGCTGGGAGTCTATCTTGTTTGATTATGAGGATATTTAGTTCAGATTCAAGCATGGCTTGATGAGATTGAATTCTGTTCAGTTCCATTTGGAGACCAAATTTTGCGTGCTGGAAAGCATCTCACTCAGTTCAGAGTACGTCCCATTTGGACTTGAGGATGTCCCTCTCGGACCGGAGGGCATCTTGTTTGGACTAGAGGGTGTCTTGTTGAAATCGAAGGTTGCGAAGTCTGGATTGTAGGGAGTCTCTCTTGATTCAGAGGGCATCTCTCGTATCTCTCTCAGATTGGAGGTATTTTCTCTTGACTGGGAGACTCTCTCCCTCAGCCTGGAGATTCTTCCTCTCGGCTCAGAGTCTCTCCTGGAAACTCTTCTTTTCAGCTTGGAGACTCTCTCCCTCATTTTCAGAAACTCTCTTTGTCTGTGGGACAGTATTGAACAAGGCCTGATAAGCATTAGCCAGGCCCCAAATCATTTGTGCCTCCTCAGACCTGCCTGAGCCACAGCATTCCTGTCTCAAATATCTGTTTAAGCTCTCAGAGTCTTTCAGGCGTTCAGGAGTAAAGTTCCATTATATTGAGGATGTCCATCTCTCTGAAGACTCTCCCAAGCCTCTCCACACTCCCTGCCACTCAGTATTCTCTGGTTCTGGCGAAGGCTTTCTCAGAATATGATAAATACAAATACTGAGTGAAATGATGAGCAGTACATTCAGGGAGATTAATAATGTGATCAGATGAGCATTCAAAAAATGATAAAGGATTCAAAGGAGAGACTGTGAGCCTGCTTAAAAATCACAAGGTCTGTAAAATCAGCAGCTCTCTCTGCAAACACGTTTAAAAGAGAAAGCAGTGTCTTTTTTTTTTTTCTCTTTACAGAAGCAAAATAGCAGTATTCAAAGATTACAAATATCCCAGAATGTTGGCAGTCTGCCTGGACTTTTAAGGTCAAGTTTTCAGTGAGCACCTGTGAAAGAGATAAACTTTCCCAACGAAGCTCTCCGACTGCACAGAGAGATTCATTCTAAAAAGCTAAAAAGCAGCTTTTGCCTGCATTCTCCACCAAGAATTTTATGGGCTGGTTTGGCCCGGTTCCGTGAGGAATTTTGCAAAATCCATGCCTCCAGAAAAGGGGGACAGGGGACCCTGAAATAACGAAAAACAGCAGCAACAATCTGAGGAGAAACAAACTAGCTTACTAAATATGGTATTGGAATGCAAGACAGCACACCATAATACAATATAATTAGAACTCAAGCAAATAGATCAAATATAATGAGAGTGTCCGAAAGGTGGATAGGCCCCACCACAACGCTGAGCAGAGACGTGCAGCCCCGCTGGGCAGCGGGCAGCAGAGCCCGGCGTCCGGAGGCCCATTTCCCCGCCAACACGCCGCCGGCCGCCGGCCGCTCGCTCCCCGGTGACGCCAGGTGGCGCCGGAGCCGCGCAGGCGGCCTTTCTCCTCCTTGTGGCGCCGAAATCAAACCCGCCCTGGAGGCCACGATGGTAAGCGGGGCGGCGGTGGGGTCGGGCGCTCTCCCCTGCGCTCTATTAGCGCGGCCGGTAGAGAGGGCCGGGCACGAGCTCGCAGGAGCGGACCCGCGCCCGGGCCCGGCGGCCATTACGGCGGAGAATGCGGCGGTGCTCCGCGCGGCGCTGCTGGTTTCCTGTTGAGCCGGCGCGCGCAGCGCCATGAGCTTTAGAAAGCTGTACGAGTGAAGGTGCTTCACCGCCTTTCCCAGCAGTGTATCTAGAACACGAAATCTAAGACTGGTTCTAAATACTGTTGCTGAGAATAGGGATCCGGACGTGCTTCTAAGCCAGTAAGGCAAGGCAGTCGGCTGGATAAGCCCAGAAACTGGGACTGGAGCTGGGTTAGGTGCGATGAAGGTGCAGGCTGGGAACTCGGGCTCGCTGCGCTGCAGCGGCTGTGGCTGGGTGCAGCCAGCCCTGTGGGAGCCGGGCTTGGCAGTAAGGCTCTGTAAGGGGGCACAGCTAACTTAGAGCTGGTGGGGGAGGAATTCCCAGCAAGCGTTATTCTGCAAGCGATAGAATATGTTTGTTTGTTTTTCTCTTGTTCTAGTCCAAGAAAAAAGGACTGAGCTTTGAGGAGAAGAGAGCTCGCATGATGGAGATCTTTTTTGAGACAGTAAGTGTCTTGCTGAGAGTTGCCCTGAGTTTATGCTTGGTGGGAAGACTGGTCCTATGAGGGCGTTGTTGTAGAGGCACTGCGCAGCTCCAGCTATGCTTCTCCTCCATGCCCTGTGTCACCACTTTATAAATTACAGCACTGGTTTCATGCAGCATCAGCTCAGGTGGCTCCTTGATGGAGGTGTGAAGCTTCTCAGTGTGATCCTTCTTCTTGGAGCCACATCTTTGTGTGCCGAGTCTGTTACACGAAGTTTCAAAGGTGGGAGAAATCCCAGCATTTTCATTAAAAAGCACAGATGGAGGGAGGAAACCTGGAGATCCAAAAGCAGAGCTACGGATATACTGTTGATGTGCATAAAACACAGTGTCTCACCTATTACAATATTTATTGTGGCCCTTGAGTATTTGAGCAAAGCAGTGCATCCAGCACTGGCAGCTTAACCTTGGCACAGTGTGCCCAAAGGGTTTTCACTCTAACTTTAGACAAAATTCTGTGATGTTATAGTCAGAAGCACTGCTCTTTTCTTTGGTGTCCTTGAGATAATAGTCCTTTTTCTCATTTCTCAGAGTGTTCTAATTCTACTGAGAGATATACAGCATATTTCTCCAGCAAAATATAAACATACAGAGTTTTCCTAATTGCTTTTGTTGGCATTAATGTAGTGTAAAAGCTGCATGGGCTGAGCAGAGCTTTCGTTTGGAGCTGAAGTGTCTTTTATGTTTTATGCAGAAAGATGTATTCCAGTTGAAGGATATAGAGAAGATTGCTTCAAAAGACAAAGGGATTAGTAAGTGTTTGCACAAATTATTTATTTTTTGTCACTAATGATTTTTGGAACCAGTCAAACAGTATAAATTTTCCTGCCTATAAAATTATAGGCTTGTGATTTTAATAGTAAGGGGAAAAATAATTAGAATGGCATACAGTGGCCAATAGCGGGAACACAGCATAAACAGTAACATCAAGAGAATATTCCTATTTCAATTTGCTCATGTTTGTCACTCAAATACGATGGCACTGCTAAAATGAGAGATTGCTGACATGTCACAACAAACTTCAAGTTAACCACTAAAACTTGGGATGGAATTTTTCACAGGTTCTGAGGCTTACCTTCCAGGAGCTCTCATTCTGTGAAATCATTGTGTGTACTCAGAGAATAGGGGATACGCAGATATGCCTGTAATGTCACACATATCATAAAATTCCATTGTTCTGCTGAAGAACAGAATGGCTGGATAAAGGAGAAGTCTTTTCAGTGAAAGAAAAAAAAAATCCA
Source organism: Lagopus leucura (assembly GCF_019238085.1). Classification (NCBI taxonomy): domain Eukaryota; kingdom Metazoa; phylum Chordata; class Aves; order Galliformes; family Phasianidae; genus Lagopus; species Lagopus leucura. The sequence continues at coordinate 89,796 of NW_024962264.1, forward strand.
CTGGTTTTGGATTAGGTCTAAGATGATTTATCTTCACACTGTTGAGTTGCATTGTGTGTTCTTCATTCTGTTTTCCTTTGTGTTTGTGCAGTGTTTGTGCAGTTGCCACTGTCCTTGATGAGCATGTCATCGTGGCACTATGACAGTAAGGAATACACAAGTTTGTGGAAAAAAACATGGGCATGTTGAAAGATTCAGGTTATGTCAGCAGCCTGCAGAGATGCTGAACATCATCTCCAGAGCTATGATGCTGTCTTGATTGGTTTGTCCAAATACCTCTTGCATACATTTAGTTGCAATTTGTAGGAAAAAAATGCAAAACAATGGAAGCAAAGGAATTTCATGTTTTAATAGATGGAGTTTCTAACACCATTTGTACCTTTGAAGAGTCCAGATTCATCCTGCCTGGGAATGTATGAATGTATGGGAACGAGCATTTAGCTACATCAGTAGAGTCTGGGTTCTTCTGGAAAGAAAAACTCAGTCTATGGAAGTACCTCTACACTGGCGTCCAGCCTATATCTTCCAGAAGATGGGGTGTTTCAGGTCAGGGATCTCCTTTAGGCTTGAAATTGGATGTCAGACACTGAAAACTCATATCTTGAAGGTATTTAAATTTGCCATGCTTGTGGATGATTCTATCTAATCCTTTGCTTGTTGAACTGGTGTATTTTTTTAAATGCTGGACTGTACCCATGTTTGGTAGAAAATGAAGAAACAGTTATTACACATATCTGATGTTACAAGTACTTTCTGTATTGGAACTGAATGTAACCAAATGTCAAATCTACCCCTTGTGAGCCAGTAGGGAGGTGGCCTTCATGCCCCTGCTGCTATTTAATGCTTTGGTAAGCGCTGCAAAGAGAAATGCAATTACATTCCTAATTAAGCAATTGTAGGTTAATGGATATTATAGTTAAGGTTGCAGGACAACTTCTCGTGAGTTTGTTATGACACTGTGCTGTAATGCACATGTACGTTTTATGATGGTTGTGAGCAGTTTACAAACATCTTGTAGCAGACTGTGCTAGGGAGCAGCAGCCTTTATGTTGAAGCCACTGATTTCAGAGGGATTTGTTTTTGAAGTGGCGCATCAAGCATAGCGTCTTCCTAGCTAACACTGTACCGAAGTATTCAGACAGATGGTTGTAGATGATGTCTTACAATATTAATAGTTCTCTGTGGTTCTAAGGAGGTGCTATGCAGATCTAATCTCATACTTTTGCTTCTGTTAGCTTCCATGTCGGTCAAAGAGGTTCTGCAAAGCTTAGTTGATGACGGCATGGTGGACACTGACAGAATCGGAACTTCCAATTACTTCTGGGCTTTCCCAAGTAAAGCTCTGCATGCCAGGAAGCGTAAATTAGAAGAATTACAGACTCAGGTAAATCTGCTTTAAGGACTGAATGGACTTGTTTAATTCTTATACCCTATTGTCACTCCTGCTCATATCGCTTGCTCTTACGCATGGGTACGTGCACATGCACATATTCATGGTGCAGAGTTTGCTGTAGGAAACATTTGAGAAATGTGGTGGGACATTCTTTCTTTTTATCTTGACAATACCTTGGAAGAGTTTTGGAATCCAGTTTTCCTGGGGCTTAAAGAAACTTTTTTGCCACTTGCTGCTGAAAACATGCTATTCATGATGAACAAGATCATTTAAGGACTTCATCTAAATAATTAGGCTCCGTATGCTTTCAAGTGTCGTACATAGTGTAGGCCATCATGTGGTAATGATCTAGAAGCCATGAGAGGTGTGAAATGGATATCCCTAGTAAATGTGGCTGTGGTTTCTACCCATCACTGTTGTTCCTTCACATCTGTTCTTGATAGCTTAATTAGGGAGCACTTTTGCAATCCAATATTGCACTTTTATTAGGAGAGAAGAACAAATTGTCATGATCTTCTGCAAAAGAGCAAGATGTCTTCTGTTCCCACACTGCTGTTCTTTCGATCTGCTACTTTACTAGCTTCTTGGAAGATTTCCTGAAGGGTTTCTAAATCCAGTTTCCTCTTGTTACCTCTTCAGTGTGATCCCCTTGTGCAGACATACGGAAATTAAAGACACTGATTGAGTTGAAGTTACTTCTTTTGGCATAGCTGTTTTTGTGTTCTTTTTTGCTTTTCAATTTGCTTTGATGGGGCAGGTGTTTGAAGAAGGGGTGCAACCCCCTGTACTGACACACATGGCAAGTTCTGTGCTGATTCATGAAGTTAGTGCTGCTTGGTAACCAAGTGTTGGGTTTTCCTGTTTTGCTGAAAAGCAGGGACCTCAAATATCTTTGCTTTCGTGTGGCTTCTGTTGCATTTTTTTGTCCTCCATAGCTCAAGGAGTCAAAATTGCTAGTAGGTCTACTAATGAGGAGCATGATCTATGCAGTATAAGCAGGAAGATCATCTCCTATGGGTGATTCTGCTGCCTGACAATGGTATTGTCTGGTTCAGGTAAGGTGAATTCATGCCTGTTTGCATTTTTTTTTTTCAGTGGAGGTCTTTCTTTTGTCAGTGTAACTGTTGGCAAAACTGCAAGTACTGTAATTCAGTAGCGTGGGGAAGCAAACATTTTACAGTCTTTTCTCAGGATGGTTTTGTGATGGTTCATTTTACTCGTCAGCTCAGAACAGTTCATTTCACTGGTTTATTGCCTGTTGCAATTTACCTTGTTTCTCGTGATGTTGCTAGGCTTTGTGAGGCCAAGTTTAACAGCATGCTGTTATTGCTGCCACTCCTGCTGGGGCTGAGATGGCATCACCTTATATTGCAGCAAAGATTTTGGTTACTCTTTTCAAAGAAGGATAAGGGATGGACTTTTTTACACCGTTTTGCGGCTTTTACACCGTTTTGCATGATCAGCAGAGATGGTGGACAAGTTTCTGACCTCTTAATTTCTCCCAGTCAGCATTGTGTTGGGCAAGCATTAGCTGAGATGGAAGAGAGTAGGTGAAGTTTTGTTCCCTGGGGTTGGTAAGAGGAGGGATTTTCATTTTCCACTACTCATGTATTGAGCCAAAGGAAGAATTGAGAAATTAATACATCCTGACTCCCTGGCAGTTAGCTTTCTTTAAAAAAAAAAAAAAAAAAAAGAAGTTCTTTGGGAATGAACTTGTTGAAGTAGTCACTTTGCATTTACTGGATTGTTTGTACTTAGGAACACTGAAATATAAAACGAGGAAGCATTTACTTCATTTACAATATTAATTTTTTTTAAAAAAAGAAGACTTGGAGAATGCTATATTAGGAGGTGCAGTTGTTAGGAATGCAATTGGTGAGTAATGTGACTCAAGGCCTCCTGGACTGTATTTGATAACAGCTAAAAGGGATAACCTTATTTGTTCAGAATACGCACAGAAAAAAAAATGAGTACTAAACATCATCAGATATTTTTTCAAGATACAGATGAGTTTACTTCTATCCCTTTTAGATGGACGTATGTCTCTTCCTCAAACACTGTCTGGGTTACTGCATGGAAGGCTGTTGGACAGCAACTGCTTGAGGCTGGCTGTTGGCTGAAGCCAATAAACTTCTGCTGCTCACCTACTTGGATGTCAGAGGGAAGTTCTTTACAGAGAGAGTAGTGAGGTGCTGGATCAGGCTGCACAGAGAGGCTGTGGATGCTCCGTCCCTGCAGGAGTTCGACACCAGGTTGGATGGGGCCCTGGGTGACCTGGTCTTGTACCAGATCTGGAGGTTGGTGACCCTGTCTGTGGCAGGGCTGTTGGAACGTGATGATCCTCGGGGTCCTTTCCAACCGAAGCTGTTGTATGATTCTTTTGGTCTGAGAAGCTGCCTCCTTGTCCTGAGTGCTGATGGGTTGTCCGTGTGCCTTCACGCAGATATGAGATGGGTTCCTGGCTGCATGATATACAAGTGCTCAGAGTTGGCTGGCTTGGAGGCCTCAGTGCTGAGCTGAGGTTCACCAGGGATTTGCTTTGGTACTTTTGCAACTAATACACGTGACTTATGTTAGGAATTACTTATCTAGATGTTTTTCTGTAATATATGTGCTCATAATTTTGTTTTACTGGGTTGCAGAATGTGTACTATTTGTCTCTTTCCAGGAAAAATAAGTCTCGTTGTCTCTTTAATGCCCATTACAATATATATGCAGGATCCCAACATGCTGACTAAGCAGTTCTGGTAGTCTTTCCATATGCATGCTGAGTTTTCTTTCCTCCTCATATTTCAGGGTATCTAATTTAGCTTTCTACTTACTTATTTTTTTTATCCTTCCTTGCACTGGCCCAGCCATTGTGACAGTCTGCAGTCTCAGCCCCTCTGGACGATTCTGCTCCCTTCTGGCTTGCATTACTGGTTTGTTTTTTTTTCTTAGTAGTAACGGCTGTCCCAACAGAGGCAATTAGAACGACTTCCCTCGTTTTCAGCTTGAGGGTTTCACAGACCTATATGTTTTCTTTGAAATTAAGGACGAGACACATCAAGAAGCATCCAGCTGTGGAGCTGGTGTAGTGTGTCTAGCTTACATCTTCATATTATCCAGTGGGAGCTGTAGTATCCAAAATGCAAATGGCTGAGAATCTGCATTGTTTACATGGCAATATATTGATTATGGCTGTGCTAATTGATTTGCTGATTCTGTACCATAGTTTCCCTGAATGGGTCTCCTGGAAGATGCTAATAAACTTTATTTGAAGCATTTCAGGTTTTTTGCTACCTGTTTGTATCTTGCACTTTCAAAATTTTTATGTCTTGAAATGATTCTGAATTTATCAAGTCTTAAAATGTCTAGCAGAAAATACTCTTCTAATGCTGTAATTCATTAGAACTTTCTGGATTATGTTTAATGGCATGCTACAAAGCCCTGGAGATTATGCTTAGTTACTGCTGTCATGGCAGACTTCTAAAAATATGGTGCTTTGGTGGCTTCTTTTAGAATTAAGCAACCTCATAATTTGGTGCTCATTAGCAGAATTTCATGCTTTTCCTTCTTCTGCCTGTTAATATGGAGCTAGACTGCTGGCAAGTGTGAGGTGTAGGTTTTCCTTTCCCACCCCCTTGATGAGCATAAGCTAAAACTGGCTTATTATGATTTAAGACCTTTTATTTTTTTTATTTAAAGCTGGCTCTGTAGTAACTGTAACGATTATAAAATAGGTTTGAAGGAAGAATGTTGCCCTATTGAAAAGAAATGTTGTTACTATGCCCTGATATATATATATTCATTCTGGTATAATAAAGGAAAAATACTACTACTATGATTTTTTTTTTTAAAGGTAATGTCATCAGACCATTTACCTTTCCTTTCTGAAGAGGCTTGTGTGCTGGCTGCAGATATGTAGTCCTGATCCTCTTACTTCAGTGAAACTGTTGATCTGAACTGTGAAGAAATTGGAAGTAAATGTGGAGCACCCTTCCCAAAAAGCCTGTCAAATCTGGCAGAGATGCAGCCTTTTGCCTTCATGTCCAGTCGAGCCACACGGTGGCCACGGCCAGGGTGAGAGGCAGAGCAGTACATTGGCACATCCTGGAAAAGTTCCTTGCTGTTTGGCAAGCATGCAAATTCACCTCTTTTGCAAAGCCAAGAGCATCCAGCCTGGGGATAAGGCAGCTGCAATACTGCCTCTCAAAGCTGGGTTTGATGGAGGCGTGAGATGTGATCTTAATTAATTGGAACTCTGACCTTAAATTCTTGTCATTTGATTAATATTTAATTCAGAAATTTGGTATCCATGCAGAAATAAAAATACTAGGGTACACTTAAGTCTCACTTCATAGCATTTGTTGTTCTGGAGGGAATGAAACAGAACCGACTTATTCACCGGAGTGCAGAATCAGAATGCGTGAAGTCAGTTTGAAGCAGGAAGTCTTTCTTGTCACAGTTGTGCAGTTATCACTGAGCACACTGTAATTCCATCAAAGAGCATTCATTGTATCTGGAATTGGAGATGACTTGGTTATCTGTCTGAACGTTGCTTGAGAAATAGGAAATTGGCATAAAGAGTGAATATGAAAGAGTGCTGTCAAAACTCTGGAATTTGATAACCTATGTTGCTGTTAATATCTCAAGGTAGAATTTGGGCTCTTTAAAAGTTTACGGAGTAATGGTTTGAATTATTTTTTGTAATCTTTGGGCAGGACTTGAGTTTGGGGAATATGAGATGAATATTGTGTTTTGACTTGGACTCTGTGCATAGACCCTGCAGACCTTGTCAGTGTAGGGCCCAGCTGGTTAGGATAGCAAGGTTTAAAAGCTCTTCAAGGACAATTTAGAATATTTTTTCTTTCTTACCCTTTCTTACCAAGGGAAAATATTTGTCAGTGTTCTGTCTACTTTGAACAGACTTGCTTACTACCGCTTTGGACTTTGTAGGCTTTGTAAATACTCTTATGAATAGTAACAAGCATCCTTCATGTTGACATTTTTAGTCTTTTTTCTGGTTCATGCATAGGTGTTGTTTTATTCTGTTGCTTACCAAATGGCACTGCAAATAAATAACACAAAAAACAGAAACTTGTGGCAAAACATCTCTGAGTAACCATTAACAGTTAAGGCAAATATAGATGGATCTAAATGGAAACAAGACTGAATTAAGAATCGTTAAATATACAGTGATTTACTCCACACGAATGACCTTTTAAAGAGCTGCAGTTAGCAATGTAAGATTTATACACAAATGATTGCAGGTTCCAATCCGTTCAGCTTTCCTTATGCAGAAGCGAGCATGGGAAGGGCTCTTCTCATACTCAGTGGGACTTTCTGAGAGAGAGCCATACCTGACTTGCCATGGGATGTTTCAATCTCATGTGTAAGTCAGGATTATAGGCCTAAATTTAATTTTGAAAGTTATGTTTGTGGGAGTGGCGAGAATACCTGTATTACCTGCATGAATACTAGTGCAAAACATGTAAGCATTGCTTATGAGAACACAGATCTAACTTTAGAATTTTATTTTATTTTTATTTTTTATTTTTTTAATCATTATAGTGCTTCATCAGCCAATTGTATGGTGACTTGAAGCTTCATTTGGTTAAATCTCCAAAAATATGGTAACTTAACTTGAGTTTCTCATACTGTTTTTAGTCCCTGACATAAGATACAATCCAAATTTAAAAAAAAAAAAAAGAGTACCCACTCATTATAGCTCATTATAAGTTACACAATATCATGATATTTTAGAAAAAGTGTTCTTTACCAGAAGAATCCATGCTTCAGCCTTTCATTTTAAATAGCATATATAACTTCTATTGGGGCTTGGGGTCTGCTTTTTCTCTAGAAAGTGATATTTATTCCCAATTTTTTTGAACTGATTCATTCAGTGGTAGCATTGAGGTAATCTTGTATGATCAAATTTGTAATGTGCATTAAGAGAAGAGAGTTCTTATACTGAAAATTTCTCCACACCTACAGTATATACCAATAATGCAAGGTTTAAGAAAAAATACTTTTTGAGTACAGAAATACGGTGGGCTGTCTTCTCTTTTTTTCTACAATCTGCTGCCAATCCTTTTTATGATGTTCTTTTGCTGTAAAAACCCTGCTGTCTATTCTTTGATTCCTGGGTTAAATGTTCTTACTCTGTATGGTTTTCATCTCTGCTCTTGTTCTTGCCTGTATTTCTTTAACTATGACTGTCTCCCAGGTGCATCTCTCATGCTCTGAGTTCTGCAGCAAATGTGATTTGCTGCCTTGTGTTGCTCAAGTAACTTGTAATGACTCAGGGTAGGACATTACACATTCAATTTTCCCTCCTTTCCACGGAAATCTTTTTTAAAGATTAAAAAAAAGAAGAAAAAGGAAGAAAAAAAAAAAAGGTTGTTTGGTTGTATTTAGGTAGCAAGCGTGTACTTTCAATGTGTTTCACCAGAACTGCAAAACAATACTGAAGCCCCAACAAACCTGGGATGTGCTGCTGCTGCAGCCTGGTTCGCTGTGTGGGATGGGTGCAAAGTGGCATTGCACAAACGGTGCGCATGCGACCTGAGAGCAGAGTGTCGGTATTGCCGCTGACTGTGGGTGCTCTGCTGTGCCACAAGCACGCTGGTATGACCAGCCAGCTTGATGTTTACTTCTGTGTGTTTGGAGACCCTGGCAAGTGAGTATGTAAAAAGCAGTTGCGTGTTTGCTTTCTGCAATATTTTAGGAAACAATTTTGCGCATTGATGTGCCTTTTTATTCTTAAGCTTTGCTGTTTCAGTCAACAGCAATTGCTGAGTGATTTCCTTTAGTGGAACTCTGTGCCTTTCTTTTAACACAGCAGGTCTGTTTTCAATATGTTCACATTGTTCTTTGGCTGTTAATCTTTGCATTATCAGTCTTTTTTTTTTTTTTTTTTAATCATTATAATCTAGAGGAATGCTTTGAAGTGCTTTCTCTGTACGCCTTCTGTCAATTCCACTTAATTTTTTCAACGGTGAGATGGATTTAACATAGGAAAGAAATATACCCCTCAACTACAAATGTCACCTTAAAACTCTTGAACTGCTTTTCTTAAAGCTAAAAGCACACAGTGTTTGCCTCTGGCCTGAAAAAAAACGTAGAAAGCTTCAAACTTCAAATGAATAATTTAGGAAAGTTATGAACAATTAGAAAATGGATGTCTTGAATTCTGCTGCAGTGCTGCAGTTTTGTCGGTTGCACAAAAATAATAGTTGTTCATACCATTTTTGGTTACGTATTCTGACTGCAAGAAGATGGTGCATCTGATATTGCTCTGTAAGAACATAATGGCAGTGGGTAGCAGCTGTGAATGCTCATGGTTAGCATGTAAGACCTCAGTTTGGACCTTGTCCACTGCAAGGACCTGCCTTTGCATGGCCAACACCAGGTTAGAGATGCTTTAAAATCCTGGAGAATAAGACTAGTGTTGAGCTTGAGCAGTATCAGGCAGATTTTGGGGAGGAAGCGAATTGAAATCTGCTGCAATCGCATGTCAGGTTTAAACGTTCCTCTTCCAATTGCACATCACTGAGTTACAACAGTGGAACTTGACAGTAGTGTGTGCACAAACACATTATGAATTACCTAAGTACATCTAATCTCTATTCCTTGGCACAAACCACACCCAGGCTAGGGTTGGAAGAGATGGTTATTTTAGTTATGTGGCACTTAACATGCACAAAGTGCTGCACAAGCTGAGCATGGCAGGACATTGGCAAAGTAAGCATGAGCATCCCTCCGGGCACTTGGGACTGAATTAATGGACCAGGCCAGTGGGCAGTCAGCTGACCACAGCGGTCTATGAAATGAGCAGGATCATCTCTTCTCTTTCTACAATTCCTTCCCTTATACCCATCTTTTGTTGTCCATAGGAGTACCCGCTTTGACACACACAGGCTATTTTATTTTGTAAAAAGAATTCTGAAATTCTCATTTTTGAACACACACACACACACACACATAAAAAAAACTCCATATAGTAAGAAAGAAAATACCTTCAGTAAAGTTGTATGAAAGTTGATTGGTTTTAGTCAGAAGAAGGCCTTCTAACCTTGTGGCATGGTAACGTTATACATTACGCAGGTCAGAATCTAGAACTGGCCAAGAAATTTCTCAGTGTTTATCATTACTGTCTCTTTCATAATTAAATGCCCTAGAATATAGAGGACCAAAAAGCTGGTAACCAGCTTTTGTTATTTAATTGCAACTATCTGAAAGATTTGTGTTTCCATCTTAGAGAATGTAGACATGTTCCTAAAGAGCTTTATAAATATGGAAAACAGACAAATGAACGATTTTATGTTCTCCCTGTTCCAGAAAGCATTGTCTTATTCTTTGCATGTGTAGTATGTACACCTATACAAGCTCTTTGACATCTCTGTTTTCTAGGTGAGTTTAGTTCCAGCTAAATTCTTTCTTCAGAGATACTGAATGATATGTGCTCTGGTATTTTTTTCCTTCACAAATGACAAACTTCACCTAGCTATCTATCCTCTGCTGAACTGTATGCTTCAATCTAGTAAGGCATAATGTGGATACTAACACACTTCATTTTATACGAGTTTTGTGGAAAACCCAGAAAGAGTGCTGTTGTTCAACTCTTCACCAAAATTGAGATGCTGGTGTACTTCAAGCCACATACTGAATCCCAAGCTGCCTGTGTGGTTACTTACACTGACAGCAGTGAGTAAACAGCTGGGCATATTTTTCCCAAAATCGTAGTAATTTCAAAGTGATTTCTCTATATAAAGTGAAGTCAAAGTAAAGCATTGCTATTGAGAGCAGACCTTATCTGCATGTATGTGCACACATGCATGAACACTTTTATCCAGGAGCAGGAAGCAGTTTTGAAGAAAGGAATCTTCCCTCTGAACCAAGTTAACTGAAGTTGGGCTGGGGCCTAATCCTTAGAAAGCACCACTATGGAGCTTTATTTGTCTTCACGTCCTGTATCTTAAGACTTGGCAATAAGCTCTGCATCATATTTTTTCATGCATTTATGGATGTATTTCTGAACATGTACACACTGAACATGAGTCTAGGTAGAAATTGGCTGTGGCTCCAAACCAGCTCTGTTTGCACTGTACGAACAGGTTGAATTCTTGCAATCAAGCTGATTGTATGTAGTCTGCCTGGAAAGAACCATGCTGCAGAAATGATTTTTCATGTAGAGGCCGTTGTAGTCTTGTCAATTCAGTTGCAAAAGAATATGAATATGGTTAAATTATCAAGGCTAAGAATTGCAAGAAGTATCTAGGAATGCTCTTCCATTCAGTGGGATCAGTAATGAGAAGAATGAGAATGTAGAAGCAGAGGTGTTGTGTGACTGTTTCTGGGGAGGGCTCAAGGTAGGAATTTGGTTTCTTTTTAAGAATGAAATGAGGGCTTTGACAGCCACCTCCATCGTACTGGTGATTAATCTGTTCTGATTTCTACCTGACTGATACACAGAACATCTTCAAGTTAAACCAGAGTTTGTACTTACAAAGAATGCTACCTTTTTTTTCTTGGTAATGATTTCAAATGGAGTAGCTAATTTCCAAACAAAATGTTTATAAGACTTTTTTTTTTGCATTCCCATTCATGTTGTATTTCAAGAAGCTCTAGCTAACACTGAGTACTGCCCCCGAGGAGCAGGGGATGCGTCAAACATCCGGCTCAGATTAAGGGCTTCCAAAGTGTCCCTGGAAGACTTGCAACTGAACAGGATAGACTTGGTTAAACATGGGCAGCAGGCTATTGGGGAGAGATCTATCCTGATGGTAATTCCTCTGGAGTGATGTCTGTGCCAGCCCTGTGAGATATGGCTTCCTCTGAAAGATGCCTCTGCTTCAGACCTGAAGGAAGTCTAAGTCTGAGTGCTGCACAGAAGGAGCCATGGCTTTCCATGCCTTTGAGCCATAGAGAACTCTATGCACCAATATACTAAAAGGATTGGGGCAGCACCAATGGCATCCCGAGCCTTGGGAAGGCTGGTATCAGCAGCTGAGCAGGTGGAGCTGCTGCAGCTATTGCCACTGCTTCCAGTCAGTAAGGGAATGGCTATGGGAGAGATTAAAGAGTTGGAAAAGGATGAAAAGAAATCATCTAGTCCAAAGCCTTCCTGTTGTGAGTGCCTTTGCATAGACATGCCAGGTTATGGTATGAAAAAGGATTTTGCAGCATGCAACATGATTATGTGGCATGGAAGTTAAACACGTGCTTCCTGTAATTCTTCTCTGTGGGTCAGAGCCATGATCTTATGCTTGGGTGTTTGGGTATTTATTTTGAGTTTATTTTTATCACACAAATTATATATATTTAGAAGTTTATATGCTGTTTATTTAAGTATTTTATTTATGTATGGACTTTTATAAGTGTGCATGTATGTGTTTTGTATGTTAAATGTGTATGTCACTGAAATAGGTTGATTTTATTTTTTGTTTCCTTCATCAGTTTGCAGAAACCAATCAGAAGAAAGAGATTTTACAAAAAGGCATTGAAAAATCAAAAATTGGACGTGAAAATACTGTAAGTTGTTTGCAGGGGGAGGGTGACCTGTTAGGGAAAAGGGATCCAAGTGTTCAGAGTTTGCAAGTAGTAATGAGTCATTGGAAATCCGTTGAGATTTCTAAGTGCTGGAGGTGAGGAAGAGAAACAAATCAGATGCTCCTAAATGCTAGAATCTTCCTTTAGCTGGTCATGCACTAATGAGGAAAGTAGTGATAAGTAGCTGCTCCAAGTATGACAGCTTGGGGTTTAATTGTCTAGCCTTTTTCATATTTAAAGATATTTCAAGTTAAACTTGAACTGCTCTCGTGTATGTGCCAAATTTTCCAGTGGCTCCTGAACTGCCTAATCAAGTAACTGTGAACTTACGTGTTGGGGGATCTTATTTTTTGGTTTATTATTATTCTGAGATGTCAACTAATATTGGTGCTCTTAGCATGCTGAAGCTGTTTAAAGCACACTGCTAAATAACATTTGGCTTCACATTTAATATGCATGTGAAGTAGTGTGTTTGAGAAATTTTGTAGGGTGTCGTGAGTTGCTGATTTGCTTTGAGGTGCTCAGCATGAACTGGTTTGAACATTCAGTAAAAAAATTTGTTGGAATTCTGTGAGAAAGTGCCATATCTTAGAATCTGAAATGTTTTACAGAGACGTTCTGGTTTGACCATAATCAGTGAAACACAGGCAGGTTTCACATAGAGTTCTGCCTGTCAGGTTTCCAGGTGGACTGTTAGAGGCTTGGCCTTCCCTACCACATGGCCTGCCCTGGTTGCAAGAGTCTGTTGGTCTTGGAAATCCTGTTCTGCTGATGCTTTCAAAACTTCGGTTCCAGCTTAAGCATCAGGAAAAAGTCCTGAGAAATCTGGATCACAATGTTGGTCTCCAAGCAGCTGGCCTCCATGTCCCCCCAGCATCTGGAAGCCTTTGATTTCCATTCTGCTTTTGCAGGATGGGCTGAATTCAGGCTGTTGGCAGAAGTACTGGGAATGCTGGAGTTTGATAGTACCTCAAGCTGTTAGGCTGCTGCGGGGATTGTAAATTGTCAGGTTTTTATCTGGTGTTGCCTAGCTATTTGAGGCCACTCGGTGCCCTAGCAGGAGTTCTTTGAATATCCTGGTTCTCAGCCAGGTGCAGAGGCTGGCTGTAAGTACAGGCTAAAGTAGAAATCTATGCTGAGTTGGCTGTGGAAGTGTTCGTGTTGAGTCTTCAAATTATTATTAATAAGTAGAAAATCTGAGGAAAGTAGTGCATACACTCACAACATAAATATTTGAATATATTTTCGAGATCACTTCTCTTAAACAGCGTGGAATAAACAAGGAGAAAAATACGTTATGAGAATACTCATGTGTAGTTGGTATTTCAGATATGTGGAAATGTAGATGGCAGCTTTTTCTGTAGTACTGTCTTTAATCGCAAGATTAGTGCTTCTGCTTGTCCTTTAACTGTTAAGCACAAGAGCAAAGTGAGTGGTTGTAAAACTGCTCCGAGTTCAAAGGCTGTAGGAAATTGTTCTTTTGATCTTCATTTTGATCTTCATTTTCTTCCTTCCAATTTGTATTCAATATCACTGAGTGTTGCTGAGAGTTTTGTATGTGCATAAAATGCTGAACTAGTTAATTGATGGAAAGCAGTAGTGAAAACAGCTTTTAAGTTTTTTTTTTTTTTTTTTTTTTTTTTTAAACATGTTCTATGCCATGTTATTGTATTGTTTTTATTCTTAATGTGTATCCCAACATACTTTGACTCCTCAGGCAGAACGTGAAGCTCTGGTGAAGGAACTTGCCGCCCTCCGGCAGGAAAAAGAACAGCTAAGGGCAGAAATAGAAAAATACAGGGAATGTGATCCAGACGTTGTTGAAGAAATGCGTAAGTTGTATTCTGGTTTAAAGTGAACTTAGGAGAAGTCTGCACTTTTTAGCTTAAAATCTGGTGTGCAGAGATTTGCCTGTGTGTAGCTGCAATTTTTTTTAAAGCTGTAAGCATTGCAATACAGGTACTCTAACCATTTGTTTTCATGTTCTGTCATATTACATAAGGTGAGAGCTTCTTTAATTGATATTTAGTCTGCCAACAGCTGGGCAGTTAACAAACAAAACTAACACTGAAACATTCTGGTACATTAGAAGTAATATTAGGACCATTTTTTCTATAACCACGCTAATTCTGTAACTGGGATCCTATCATGCAGGAAGAGCATTCACTGGCTTTCATTTGCTTTTAGTCCCATACTGGCTCAATAAGGTATCACTCTACTTCCTTTGTTTTATCCATTTAACACATAACATTTCATTAGATATGTTTAATTTTTATTTAGTCAGTGGCGTAATAACTTATGTATTGATGTTTATACTGACTGAAATGCTGGCTTTTGGTTGAAGTTTTTACTTCAAATGAAATACAGGGAATAATGAGGAACTTTTATTACTTAATGCAGAATTGAGCACTGAAGTGTGCTTAATATTCTGATCCTTAACATGAAAAATGAAAAGCATGCATGAAATTTCTTTGAATTTTCTCTGCTTCAGATGTAATGTTTTATTTATTAGGCTTTAGATTGTTACCCAAACACTATCGCATATTCAATTGCTGTAATGCCGAAATGCCATCGCAGAGTGATGAGAAACAGGCACAGACCTTTTTCTGGGAACATTTTTGACCAAATCTGAATCTTTCTCTTTCCTTATTCTTCCAGCAGAGTCTGCATCTTTAGAAATGTGCTGTGAGAAGGCCAGGAACATAAACGCAATTGGCAGCACGCCCCAGAATTGGACAGATATTCTTTCTTTAGTGAGACCATGACTTTTTTTGTCAGTTACATTATCTTTCCCTAAGGATGTAATGATATGCAGGGGAATATGCAAACTTGAGATTTACTATGCTGTAAATCCTCTCCTGTGTGCTCTCCTAAGGACAAATAACAGGCACACTCGAGCTGCAAAAATGAATACATTTAGGCAGAAATTGACAACAGAGGGATTTGTAGTGACAGGTATTTAAAGTGCTGAGATAGTCTTGCAGTGAAGCACTGCACTGGAGCAGTTGAGGAGCCTCTCTTTTAAAGGAGTTGCTGTGAGCATGTTTCTAAGTACTAGGCACAGAGAGACAAATTACAGCTCGAATGGTAGGACATCCTCTAATAGATGGCAACACGTGAACTGATATCTAGAAAAGAGAGAAATAATTGTAATCATTAATTGCTCCAGGCATGGCCTGCCCTTCTTTAAAGCATGTGGAAGTTCCATGTGAGCTTCTGCAAAAGAGAGGTGAGCATTTAAGGGAACTGGTGCCAGGTGCCTTGTTGGGCTACCTGTAGGCTTCCCAAGGGATTGTGCAGCAGTGCTCTGAAAATAATTTGTTGCTGACCTTCAGTTAAAAAGTTGCTTTGATGCTTTGTTGTATGTTTCAACAGTTACTGTTGCACTGTCTAAAGTTGCTGACAGCATAAAAATAATTAAATGGAAATATCACTTTGAGGTAGTTAATATCCTTGTCAAAACTGAATGGAATTTCATGATATATGGAAAAACAAAACAAAACTGGGAGAGAGGTGAGGTTGGGGAAGAGACTTCTCTTGCTCTGGATTGTGGGGAAGCACAAAGGCAAAAAAAAAAAAAAAAGATGCAGGAAATTGTAGCTTTTAGTCTAAGAAGATATAAAGAATCTCATTCAGTGGAAGATATTCATCTAGACATAAGCGCTAGTGCTGTTGTTTCTCAGAATAACCTTATAAACCAAGTTGTTTCCTCAGATTTTTAAATCCTTCTCACACTGCATGAGTGATACGTGATTTTCCACGAAATATGCGATTTCAGTAACTTAATCCTTGTGAGTATTTTCAGTTGGATTAACATGGGGATTACCAAATCTAAATTAATTTATTTTCGTTTTGAGTCAGAAATCAGAGATGGCTGTTGTGTTACATAACAGTACTTTTAAAAGCTGGATTTGTTGTTGTTGTCATTTTCTGCACTTGAGTTTTCCCTTTCCTTCCATAAATAATTTCAACCCATAAGGGAAGCTCTCTGATATTCAGTATAAAATTTCATACTATTCATTGTCCGTCCCGTATTTTTGTATGCCTTGATTTTATTGTGATGCCTTAGAGGTGTGTGTCATATTGCCTTCTGATTTTATCAGCACACGGATTTTGTGATGTGCCTCGTTACTCTTTCCCTCAAAAAAAGCATTGCAGAAACAAACCTAGTGTATTTGTTAGGTTTACATCCTACAGTGATAAGCCTCATTAAAAGACACATGCACACATATTGATTCCAGTGTCAAAATGAAATTTGGATGGTTCATAGTAAATATCTGAAGAAAATGAAAATTGAACATCTGTTTTGTTCCCCGTGTCTTAAGATGAGAAAGTCATGCTTGACCATGTAACTAAATGTATTAGAATGCATATTCAGAAAGGGCAAACAAGTGCTTAATACTGACTCTGTTTTCTGCTGACTTTGCTGCTTGTCCTTTTTATACTAGTAACAAATGTTCTGCCTTAATTTTCTTGGCTTTCGTATTAGAGTATGTATTTGAACTCAGAAATTCAGCATTTGTATTTAAATAATTAACTACAGTAAATGACAGCAGAAACATGATTGGCCACTAGAGGAAGCTACATAATGACCTGGTTTTGTGGATATATTTGGATAGTTACATTTTATTGATAGCACGTTGTGAAAATATGCCCACATTTGCAAAATGTAAGTTTTTTTAACAGCCACAGTAGTTCAGTCCTGCAAGCTTGTTTGCCTCTTGGAAATGCTGTTTCAGCCAACTAAGCATGATTTAGCATTGAGTTACAGATCTTTCCACAGTATTACAGTCGCTGGCTGGTAGTAAAAACAGACCTTCTGTAATTTTACACTTCTTTGTTGAGCTTGTAATTCTGCTTCAGTTGGTGCAGGACTGAGCCCTGGTTTCTCAGCTTAAATGCAGATTTTTGAAGCTGGAGGGTATTCTCATGGGGAAATGGGTATTGTGGAAAGTAGAGTCCCTGTTTCTCCCAATGAAAGACTGCGTAACATAACATGTATGTATGTCTGCAGGACTGGACACACGTAATGCTGGTACATTCCCTAAAACTTATGGCAGAGAACAGAACCAGAGAAAACACAAAGCTTTCAGAATTTTTTTTATTCGTCCAGATTTTTATAAGACTGACAATGAAAAGCTCTGCATAAAGCTCTTCAAGTTTAACCTGTGCAAGTTTCATTCTTTCTGCCACAAAAAAGAGGTTAAGGAGCTAAAACAAAATCTGGTATTTTATAGAGAGGCATATAAATCTTGTTTTCAGTTGCTGTGCAGTTTAAAACCAGAAAGAGCTAAATACTTCTAGAATTTAAAACTTGTTCTTTAATGAAAGGAACATTAATTTACACTTTCTCAAAACATAGCCAGGTCTAAAGTTAGTTATTTTTTTCTTAGTTGTTTTTCTTAGTTATATAATTCGTTATTTTTTTCCTCGTAGTTGTGCCTCGGTTTATTTGTGCATTTGGACAGGATGTGGTCTTAGAAATCTTATATACTGACTGCAGTTCATGTGCTTGGTGGGATGTGAGTGCTATTATTTATGGGGTTGGCTTTTTGAAGAAATTCTGGGAAAATACCTGGAGTTCAGTGAATACCATAAAAACATAATGATCTATGAGGTATCATCATAGAATGGCCTGGGTTGAAAGAAATCACAGTGCTCATCCAGTCCCAACCCCCTGCTATATGCAGGGTCGCCAACCAGCAGCCCAGGCTGCCCAGAGCCACATCCAGCCTGGCCTTGAATGCCTGCAGGGATGGGGCATCCACAGCCTCCTTAGGCAACCTGTGCCAGTGCCTCACCACCCTCTGGGTGAAAAACTGCCTCCTCATATCCAACCTAAACCTCCCCTGTCTCAGTTTAAAACCGTTCCCCCTTGTCCTATCACTATCCACCCTCACAAACAGCCATTCCCCCTCCTGTTTATACGCTCCCTTCAGGCACTGGAAGGCCACAATGAGGTCTCCCTGCAGCCTTCTCTTCTCCAAGCTCAACAAGCCCAGTTCCCTCAGCCTTTCCTCACAGCAGAGCTGCTCCAGCCCTCTGCTCATCTCAGTGCCTCCTCTGGCCCCGCTCCCAGAGCTCCACGTCCTTCCTGTGCTGGGGCCCCAGGCCTGGACGCAGCGCTGCAGATGGGGCCTCACAAGAGCCGAGCAGAGGGGGACGATCACCTCCCTCTCCTGCTGGCCGCCCCTTTTTCGTGCAGCCCACAACACAGCTGGCCTTCCGGGCTGCAGGCGCACACTGCTGCCTCATGGCCAGCTTCTCGTCCACCAGGACCCCAAGTCCTTCTCCGCAGGGCTGCTCTCAAGGAGATCTTCCCCCAGTCTGTATCAATACCTGGGATTGCCCCGACCCAGTGCAGCACCCTGCACTTGGCCTCGTTGAACCTCATTGGGTTCACACAGGCCCACTTCTCCATCCTGCCCAGGTCCCTCTGGATGCTTCCCTTCCCTGCAATGCATCGACTGCACCGCTCAGCTCGGTGCCATCTGCAAACTTGCTGAGGCTGCACTCGATGCCATCATCTGTCATTGATGAAGATGCTGAAGAGCACCGGTCCCAAGACCGACCCCTGAGGGACACCGCTTGTGACCAGCCTCCACCTGACACAGAACCATTGATCACAGCCCTTTGGCCGCATCCAGCCAACCAGTTCTTAATCCATCAAGCAGCCCATCCTTCAAATCCACACCTCTCCAATTTAGAGAGAAGGATGTGCTGAGAGACCACGTCAAAGGCTTTGCAGACGTCCAGGTAGATGACATCCACTGCCCTTCCCCTGCTCGACTTCTTCTGCTGGGGGATGGAGAGCCGTTGTGCTCTCAGAAGGGTGCTTTTAAAGAGCTGCCAGCTCTGTTCTGTACACACACCCTTAAGGACAGTTTCAGGGGATCCCACTCAACACTTCCTTGAGAAGCCAGAATTTTGCTCTCCTGAATTCTGGTTAACGAACTCTTGTGAAGAATTATCTAAAGAATTTACATGCAGAATGAGAAAATAGATATGGGTTGTAACAGTTCATCTTAATATCCTGATGCTGAATGATGAAAAGGTAATCTTTTATTCACATGCTGGATTTTGTGGGGTGAGTGGTTTAGGGCGCTTGGTATGTTTCAGGCGAGCAAAGCTGGAAGTGACATGTGGGGCTTTTGATAGAATCTGGGAAGCTGAAGTTTAGGAGGGTCATTTGACTTTCAGCAAAGGCCCTGATTTTCCCTCCATGTTTCATAGAGTACCTCTGGAAACACTAAGTTTAGCCTAAAATTTGGATTCCAGCTAAGTTTACTCTGCAGTGAAAAAGAAACTGTCCTAGTTGTATAGGCACATGCATATTTATGCTTTTATACCTTAAGCACGTTGTAGCAGGATTACTATTCTTTCAGAGCTTGAATTTATGCTGACTTGCTTTAAAATGAAGCTGTAGTTTAGTTGTTTCAGCCAAAAAAAAATAAAAAAATAAAAAAAATCAACCAAACAAAAAAAACCAAAACACCACCAACCAACCCCCCAAAAAACATAAAACAAATTTTTAAAAAAATCATTTGTGTTTTGTCAGTGGAATTTTACTTAGAGATTCAAGAAAAAAAAGCAGTTGGAAGATTGGATGTTTAGCTAGCATGTGCAACATCCTGCTTAAATAAACTGGCTGCTCTGGCAAGTTCCCAATTCTAGAAATTAAATTCGAAAGCTCATAAGATTTAGTTTTGTTCTGTTTTTCTTTTCTTTTTAATAGTGTAATTGCAGGGAAAAAAGTATGCTGGATGAGGGGCAGACAGGTGAAATATGTGAGAATTATTTTAATGTCTAAGCTAGTAAATCTTTTATGGTGAAAGTCATTGAGCCACTTAGGAATGGGAGACACTTGATAAAATTTGTGATGTGGAAAATGGCTGCTTCTGACTACATTTATGTTCTTCCTTAATTTAGAAATGAATTGCCAGCAATCCATTTGGGCCTGTTTTAAAACCATGAAGACAACTTCTAATGGAAGTGATCTATAGATCACTTTTATTGAAGTTGAAAAGGCTTTTGTGGGCTGATTATTTTGCTCATCTTTTGCGGTGTTGGGTGTACTTGGTTTGTTATATGTGGTACTGTTCATTTAGACTTTTTGGATAAACTTACGGTGTTATTGAAATGAATTTTTTAAAGTATTGATTTTCATTTTCAAGGCTTTCACATGGCAGAATGAGGTCAGGAAAGATATTATGGGTTTTTAATCTGTTGTCTTCCTTATGAAATTGAAGGTCTGTCAAATGGAGTCTTCCTTGGCCTTGCTGAAAGAAAAAAAGAAAACAGATGCCAGTCTTCCATGTGTTATTGTGTGGTAGGGTGTGTTTTCATTGTAGGACTGTATATCACCAATGAATATTCTTCGTGTAGATACCTCATTCAGTGGTATTTAACTGAAGATATCTTGCAAGCTGTGTGGTATCATTGCAAAAGTGATACTGGTGCTATATTTGAGAGCATTTCTTTTGTTTCCCTCCTCCTCACTTGAGCATCTTGCGAGCTGTTTTACTGGAAAGAATGGCACATTTGAGGGGAAAAAAAACTGGAAAAGAAAACAATTTAGAAATATATACAGGAACACAGGTTTTATCCTTGCCAATGTAAAAGACCTTTGTAGAATGGGACAAGTATTTCCTTTGTGTTTTGACTCTATTTTGCCCTATGCTGTTGTAAGAAAAGAACACAGTCTAGAAGAAACTGCGGTAGCATGAATCCTAGGCTACTTTGTAATCTAGATTGCTTGGGGAGGTGACACTAAAACCTTTCAAACAGGCTACAGATGAACACCTTGGGAATGGCAAGGTAAGCCTGGACATGTTTTCAGTCTTGTGCATAGGGTACAGACCTCTTGAGATACCTTACAGGCATTTCTCTGCAGCACAAGAACAAAAAGCTTATTGCTCTGTGATGGACCTTTGTGAGAAACACAGTTCAGCAGCGCAGCTGAAGTCGTACTGGTAAAGTGGGGGGTGAGGGGTTGTCCACTAAGAGAAAAGGGGGGGAAAAAAAAAAAAGGAAAAAAAAAAGAAGTGTTGGGAGGGAGCCCTGAGTCAGAAGGCTTGTGTGCTTGTTGTTGTGTGTAAGAGCATTGCTTCCCTCTTTTCTCTTTGTCGGCTAAGAATAGATGTATTTTGGTTACACAACTATGAGTTCAGTATGGGCTTTCAGGTAACATACAGAGAAGATAAACAGTCTTTTTCTGTGGGTATGTGAATGCAGTAAACTTGAGTACAAGAGCATCTTAAGCATCTTATTTTGCATAGATGAATCTTTTGATAGTGATTTTGACAAATTCTGTTGGATGTTTTTCAAAGAGACACTGTACATCCTGATACAATTTGACAGTGTGACAGTTTTCATATGGAACAGTGGGAGCTTTTGCTGATGAGATGACACTTTTTTCAAACAAAAAATATTGCAGACCCTTTAAAAGATCTCAGAGACATGGAGCAGCTTATTGGTGGCTTTTATATGCACTGCTGCGTCTCAGCACATATTAATACTATTGGACACATATGCTTAGGTTTATTTTCCAACATATAAAATGAATGTTTTTTCCATCCTGCCTTAGCATGTTGTGTTCCAGGCTTTCCAAAATAGTTGTAAGTAGCTGTCATAATAACAAGCACTTTTTTTTCCCTATAGCTCTGAAATATCTTTAGCAACATGTCAGTATAGTTCTGCTGAGTGTGTGATGTTGTCTACATGAGAAATAGTGTATTTGCATTGACTTGAATTCAGTTGTTATGTATTCTGAAGCGTTGTGACTTGTTGATTGATATCATGGATACAAGTGTTATGTGGCATGCTGGTGTATGGGAGAAGAATAATGATTCTTCCTGACTAGTCTTGGAAATGTTTACACATAAAAATATTGCTTATAATAATATATAAAGTTCTCTTGAAAATTCCAGAGTAGAAACTAGAAGGGAGAAGAAGGCAGCAGTTCTTTCTTTGTTTCCAAGACTACAAGTGACTGTGGGCTACCTCAGGCTCTTGAGATTTTTCAGTATAGCTGTTGGTACCTTTACAGCCTGATTCTTGAATATTATTCAGTGACTGCTTCCATTGCATTCCTTTACATGCATGACTTAAAAAACAAAAACAAAAAGAAAAGCTTTTAGAAATAACCTGGAAGTAGGTCTGGCAAATGCTTGTGGAGTTCTTATGGTTATTGACGCATTTGTGTAACAGTCATGGAAATATCAGAGATGTGTAGAAGGAGTAACCCATCCTCCTGGAGCACGCATATTGCATTGATGAGGCATGTAGTGGTTTTCTGACCGTGGAAATTTGTGAGATTTTAAAGGAACCTCAAGCGGCCATTCCACTCTGGAACACAAGTAGGAACGTTAACTTCCAACATCACATTCAGGAGAAAAGCTGTAAATCTGTGTGAAGGAGCAGAAGAGAGGAAAGAGGCAGCTGCGGTTCTGCATGATTCTGAGAGTGGCCTGGGGCTTCCAGAGTTGAATCAGAAGCAGCACAGCTTGACCATGCTGACTCTTAGCCGATGCATGCCACCAGCTCAGATCTGACAAAGGCATCCTGTGCTGCCAGATGTCACTCCTGGCCGGGAGCTGTCTGTTTGCCCTGGATGGTTTTTTGCTTGCTATTCCACACACTCTTGTCAGGTTGGCTTCTTTGGTCTGCTCCTTCATCCATCCCTGTCTGGATGTCACTTGCCTGCATTAAAGACCATGAAGAGCATGTTTCTTCACTTTCTCTTTAGGTATTCAGCACTTCTGGATCTTCCTTTCCATAACTGGTTTTGTTTGTCCCTGTGTTAAGAAGGCTGCTTAGGAAAATGGTTCAGTTCCCAAAATCTAGGCTTCCTGAGTTCCCTGCAGCTCTGCTAGATACCTGGGTTTGAGGGAGGAAGAGATTCCTAGGAGGAGTGCTCAAAATGTTTTGACCCTTACCCTTTCAGTCTTTATGACTTATTTCCAGGTGTGTTTTGCTGATGTAGCAGTCTAGTGCTGCACAAGTCATAGAATCATTTAAATTAAAAACCATGCTGGCCGTGCTGCTCCTGGGCCTTGCGCTTCTGTATGTGATGTAGTTACTTTCATTTGGCTCAGGAGAGAATGTACACTTCCATTTACTGCTTAGAAAATGCCAAGAACTGGTCAGCCTAGGACACAAGAGTGCAGCTCAGCCAAGTGAATGACGTGTATTCTGCAAGGAAGTGTATTGATGTATTGTCACATGAATGGAAGTAAATATCTACTTCACCCTTCTGTGTGGGAGGCTGATGGGTGTATGATCCTGTGCAGAACAGGCAGTCATAAGCAGCATAGCGTTGAATTACATCAGTACTTTGGGTAGGTGGGTGGGGGATTTCTATTCTACTCCTCTTTGTGCACTCACACATACTCATGACACAACTATTGAAAGTCCCAACAAGCAACTACAGAAGATTTTGGTAATGTGGTCCAAGTGCAGATTCCTTCATACCTCTTGGTTCTTGTGATGGAGTGGGGGACCTCTGGAAGATGCTGGCCATAATGCAGCTATGCAGCTGATGTCTTCAGGTGATGCATGTCCAGCTGTGTTGTGTTACATGCAGCCAGCAGATGAGATTCTGCAGTGGAACTATAGGCAAGAATTGAGCCAGACCCCAGGGCATTTTCACCTTGCCTTCAGATAGGTAAATTCTCAGTTCGTAGGCATTGGGAATTTTATTTTCTGAAGATGGATAATGTGTTTCCAGACCCTAAATAAATAAAATAAAATAAAATAAAAAAGAAAAAAGTGATGGAAAAATATGTGAAGATTTTACCATAAGTGAAGAAATTAGTGGTTATGCAGACTGCAGTTCTATCCTGCAGTAACAGCAGTGACAGTCCTGCTTGCTGACAAGAGGTAGTGCAAGCTGTCTTGTGTGCATCACCTTGGTCAGGCTGGACATGAGGAGCACATAAGTGGCTTGCAGCTTGCCAGAAATAGCTGCTGTTGGTGTTGATATCGTACGCCTGATGGCTTAAGCAACTTCGCACATGGCAGGATAAACCCACACCTGTACCCTGTGGTACTGTCACATGCCTGCCAGGGTAAAATGGGAAACTGCAAGCAATAAAACCTTGCCCCAGCCTCTTGTGAATGCATTTCCTGGAGATGTCACGTGCCGGAGGCGCTACAAGTGGCTCTTGTTTCCCCAGCCCTGAGCCTTCTGTCAGCAGAGTAATGGGGGGATATGTGCTTCCAGGGGCCTGGAACAGCCCTTCCTTTGACACTGGCATCTGGCCACGTTGTTTGAATGTTACCTTCCCTGTCCTGCAGTTCTGCCTCTACTTACTGTCTTTCCACACTTTGAACGTGGCATTTCTCTGCCATTCTATGATTAATCCCAAGTGGTGCATGGAAAGAATGGTGTAGTTAAAATCTTTCACTGTTTTGTTTCAGTACTTAGACTCTCGGCTCTTTCTTGGTGGTTTTTGTTGTTGTTGTTTTTTTTTTTTTTTTTTTTTTTTTTTTCCTGTTATTTTAGTAATTGAACGTGCTGCCCACTGTGGGTTTTCCCCATACAGCTTCCTCCCCTTGCTACCATGATTTCATTTCTAGCCACAGCTCTGTTATCAACAGCCACTGTCATTCTAGCCACTCAGTGGAGTGAGTCCAACCTGCATCTGTTGACTACCTCTGCTTTCTCTTTAATAGATGTAGAGGTCGCATTTCTAAACCGCATGATTGCACATGTACATTTTAACGTGTTAAGCAATGTCTGAAGGCTGATGAAGCACCTTGCTGCCCCCATATATGCACAGTGGGTGTGCTTTAAGCATGAGACCAGTGCTGCTACAAGCTGCAGGAGCTGAGAGCTGCTGCATGGTGCAGAAGTGCCTGCTCAGCTGCTTGGCTGCTTACAGAAAGCAGGTGCTGTGGAGGCAGTCTGCTCACCCTGCTCACCCTGACCATCAGGGTGCTGTTACTTTGCAGCCCCAAACCTTTTAGAGTTGTAACTTTGTTACTTGAAGTCAGATGCAATTTTACAATCAGACTTTAAAAAAGTGCTGAGTGCAGTATCAGTGCTTTCATGCAATGCAAGGTCTTGGCAAACAAAGGCCCTTATTCTGCAAACTTGATCTGTGTAGTGTTAGGTGAAGTACTGTTCATAATGCCCTTGGCTGTCAGTGTGTTGTCAGTGCTGCCATCTATGGAACTAAAATAGTGGAGTTAGCAACAAGAAGTGAGCAAAGGAAATATGGAATATCTCTGTCAAGCAAGGAATAGTTTGCATTTCTAATGCATGCAAATGTGTAAAAATTCCCTCTTCCTACCCACTCCCTTTTTTTGCCAGTCTTTTTAACTTCATTTGTAATATGTGGTTGGATATCAGGACAAACTTCTTTACAGAAAGGGCTGTTAAGCACTGGAATGGGCTCCCCAGAGAGGTGGTTGAGTCACCATCCCTGGATGAGTTTAACAACCATTTGGATGTGGTGCTCAGGGACAGGATTTAGTGGCGGATTGTTAGAGTGAGGTTGGACTCGATGATTTTTAAAGTCTTTTCCAACCTGAGAAATTCTATAATTCTTTCTGATTGTAGACCATCTCTAGAAACTGCACTGTTTTTGAGACTATATTCTACCAGCATTTAACCATTACTCATATCACTAACCAAAACATACTGAAGGGTAGAATAAAGAGTGATTATCTTTCTGAGTGCTAGCAGATAATTTTGCAAGATAATTTAACTTTGACTGAAGTATAAGCCTTGTAACAATGGATATCTGATCATATATTCATTTCTGCAGTGCCTCTGTATACAAATCTCATGCTGACCATTCCAATGAATATTATCATGCGAGTACTAACAAGACTGACTGGGAATAACTAAGTTATGTGTAGGTGTGAGAACCATAATGATTCTGATGAATTCCCACGTTACAAACCAACCTGTTTGATTTGATTCACTGCTTATTTTCGTGGGAGCAAGAGGATTTATTTTCTTGATACTGTTTTGCCTCATGGAAGCTGTGTAAATTTACTACAAATAGCTTTTATTATTATGTATTTAAACTGGGAGAGGTGGTAACTGAGAGAAGCCCAGTATAATGAGCAGGAGCATTGTCTTTATGTAATCAAAGGGATTCTCAAAGCTCAGGGGACTTTCCAAAGCTATGTGATATGTTTGTGCAGACTCCAGTGGTTGACTGTTCCTCTTATCATTTTCTTGATTTGTATAGTCATACATACTGATGTAATGCACAGTTTACATACAGGGAGCATTGCAAAGTATTTTCAGTCTCATTTTCCTCTAGTATCTTCAGGCTATGTATGTACAATTCAATCTCCACGCAAACCAAACCAAACATCTCCATGTCTTGAAACTACTGCTATTATTTGACTCTGACTTATGTTTTTATTTTTATTTTTATTTTTTCCCTCTCTTTCAGGCCAAACAAGCAAAGTAGCCAAGGAGGCAGCCAACAGATGGACTGGTCTGTATGCACTTATTTTGCCTAGGGCAGCTTCACACGAGCAATTTGAGTAAAAGACCTAGTTATTGCTAGGAAGTTTTAAGACATGATGCAGGATAGACCTCACTTACAAAAAACATCCAGAAATTTATTTTGTGTGCACTCATGATTCAAAAAAGAAATGTATTTTCTCAGTTTAACTAATAACTGTGGTTAATGGATCTATTCTTTGCACACCTTGTTAAAATCTGCAACTCTTTTTTTTTTTTTTTGGTTGAATTAAAATCTCTTAAGATAAGGAAAACTTTAACAGAAAGAGACCAGGAATGGCAGTGGCTACTTTGACATTGCCATGATTCCAGGTATTCAGAAAATTTAATTCTTCTCTGAATTTTCATTTGTTTCTGAAGAGTAGAATGCTTTGTGAAGCATTATCTCTGCCCTCATATAATGGATGCTAATACAATGTAGGTATTTCTTAACCTTATTCATCAACTTGGACATGCAGGAAATGTGCTGCACAGTTTTGAAGAAGCCTATTGCAGTGACATATGTGTGGAAGTTTAACTTAATTTCCTGTTGTTGCTCAGCTTGACTCTGTGGCTTTACGTTTCCATTTTGCATAGCAAGCAATATGTCCTTAATTTTTTTTCTTTAATTATTTAGAACATTATTTGTAATATCTTATTTAGAATTCATCTACCATTGTATTTGAGTCTACAAGCCATGCTTTGCTAAACATTTAAAACGGAATGTTTTGCATTCTGTTTACAGATAACATCTTTGCAATAAAGTCCTGGGCCAAGCGTAAATTTGGATTTGAAGAGAGCAGAATTGACAAAAGTTTTGGAATTCCAGAAGATTTTGATTACATTGATTAGTTGTTCAGCAGTTGATGTCTGCCGCAGTTGTACAATGTTTGTCACTTAATTGCCAGCTGAGCAATATTCACGTGTCTGAATTTGTGTGTCTTCACCAAATGACCACCCTGTAATTTACAGTTTTTGTTAGAGTTAATAAAATTTGAGAAATGTTCACATTTCAATCTTTCCCTCCCACTATTTGGGCGATAAATTATTTCATTACTTGTGTGAGACAGACTAAGAATAAACAGAGCTTATAGGGACTAATTATCACAGAGTCCTGAAACTTTATTCTTCTGTCACTTAACTGGGAGTGTTACTAAGACCTAGAAGCTCTAGGGATTTATGTTTAAACGGGTTGAAATTGAGTGGGAATAACACAGGGAAATGTGGAGTCGAGTGGATTTTTCCCTCATCTAGATAACAAAATATATAAGAGATATAATTCTTAATAGGAAGCAGAGATGTGCAGAGATCAAGTTTGATTTGAAGTTGTTCTCTGTTGTATTGCCAAAGCTGCTTGGGAGTTTGGTGACATATCAGTGCTATTTGGGTTTATGTACATTTTCTGATTCCATGCTAGGAAAGCAGCTCAGCAAAATGCAAAGTTTCATAATGTCTCAGTCTTGTTTGGTGAACTTTTACCAGCACTTCACTTCTTATTTTTTCCTATTTTCTAGCTCTGGTCAGCAGATAGCTACAATAAGCGGGGTGGGAGGTATTGCTCTTGTACATATTGCTCTTGTACCTCCCAAAGCTATGGATGGTGAGACTTTATATAGCATTTCTGCTATATAGCTCAAGGATATGAGCTATACCTTCTAGAAGGCAGTTGGATCTTCTGCAAGGTGGAAGCACGTGTCACTAGAAGGTGTCTGACTTTTTTACAACCACTGATGAGAGTACTGGTGAAAAGGTGAGGTTTAGCTAGAGGTTTGCTCAGAAGCCTGTCTCCTGTGATTTTTCCAGTTAAAGAGTTTCCTAGTAGTTCAGTATATGTTTAAATCCAAGAATTTCAGGTCTGCTCCTGGCTGCTGTCATTTCACTTCTGTGAAGACAGTGAAGTTACTGGGAAATTAGTGAATAGAAAACTTTACTCATGTACCGTTAGAGCAGTAAGGATTCTGTATGTGATGCCTGACACATAGTAAAATGTCACCATGCTTACAGCAGTGCTGCAATGGAAACATTTTCTTCTCTGTGTTTGGAAAGATGACATTGATGTTTTAGAAATAAAATCAAATGTATCTTATTAATTGTGCTGGTAAAAGCTTAATACAAATGGTTTGTATAGAGTTGAATGTAGTGGTTCTTACCAGATCTGTTTTTCACTCCATAAACTGAGTGCAATCCATCCATGGTAAGTGATGGTGTCAACACTAAGTACTGACACTCATGTAGTTTGGGTAACGCTTCTTACCCTTGGATTTTGTGCTGTGAAACAATGAAGTGAGCTTTTTTGTTATGCTTTGTTGTTTCTATACCATCTCTCTTAAATGATTTTTTTTGATTAGTTAAATGTCTTTTTTTTTTTAATTTTCTGTTAACCTGTTCTATACCGCCTGCAGGTGTGAGAAGCTCCTTGCCACATCTGTATTTGAGAGTATAGGTTTGCTGCATACAAGGTGATAATGACCCAAAAGACTTGTTCTTAAATGGGAATGCTAAGTGCATGAATCTGTTGATGGAGCTTACCTTGTAGAATCACTCTTACATGGAGGAGCTTCTGTCCATCAAGAAGACTCAGGTAATTTGTAGCCTGGAGATGCTGGTGCACGAAGATTTCCTCAGGTACCTGGAACAGCTGCCTTACATTACAGGGAAAGGGCTTCCTTACAGATTTTTGCTGTTTTGGCTGCTTTCCAAATTCAAGAAAGAAATGAAGGTGACTAGCTATGTAAGTTAGTTGCAATATTATGGCTTCCTGTCTGTAGAATGACAGCATGGTGGGCTGCAATAAAGTTATTGAATATAATAAATAACAAATAGATGACTTACGGGAGAACTGCTTAGAGGTTATGCAGCCAGCCAGCATGAGCAAGACTTTCCAAAGATCTAATGCAATTCTCATGCTTTGGTCACAAAACTTTAGTTCAAGAACAAGGAATTTATGGTGATATTTATTTTGTAGAGTTTTGGTTTATAGTAACAATAGAACAAAGGTGTGGTTGTACTCTGTTTTCTACTCCTGTCTTTTACTTATGCTGGTTAGTAGACCTGGCAGGAGAATATATCTCCTCCCTTAAGGATCCCAGAACGGAAATTTCTCAGTTAACAGGAGGCAAGAAGAAGAGGTGCCTTATCAAAAACAGAAGCTTATTCCCCAAGTGGAGCTGATTTATCTTGTAACACCATTCTTATGATTCTATGTTTTTTTCATTCAGATGACATTCAATGGGAAAAGCAAGCACAGATCCTTTCTGAGACAAACAGAGACAATCTGTATCTCTAAAATATTCCAAGATAATTTCAGTCTACTGAATCTGCTCATTCTTGGAAGTTATTCTTAGGAAAAATTTTCTTCTAAATCTTGTAGTGTGAAATTTTGTATAATTAGGTGGTTTGGAGATTGTTTGGATTTCTTTTTAGGGAAGCAGAGAATTGCTTTCTGCTGAGTTACAAATTACCAACAGTTAAAATGATTTTCCTTTTCCTGAGATGTTATTGGCTAATTGGCTATTACCTTATAACAAAAACAAACAAAAAAAAAAACCCAACAACAACAAAAAAGAAAACAACTGATCCAACCTTATGTCTCAATTTATATCTTTTTTTTTTTTCCCCTGAGATAGAATCTGGAATATTTTTGAAGAGTCAGAATGAAAGTGGTGGTTTTACAGTGCTCTCTTGTGCTGTCACTCTTGTGGTTATGTCACTGCTATATTATATGTATGTCTTCCTCTTTTTTTCTTTCTGTGCTGTAGCTTTTTTGCCCATGTAAGGTAAATATTTTTATCTGTTGCAGCTGAGACAGGAGGCAAGGCCTTTACTACAGTCCAGGCTTATAAAATGAAACGGCTTCTAGCTCAAAGTGTGCAGAACAAAGATGACTTCTTAGCAGTCCACAGCTCTTACAGGAGCAGTGTCAGGTCCAGCTTTTCAAAGTAATATCATGACGATTTTACAGCTAGAATACAAGGCTGAGGTGTTGGATAAGTTTGGTATTGATATTGATTGGGCACTGTGAAGCAAACCTAGATCTAGGATGAAATATTTGTTTGCACTCACTTTACTTACAAGTCTTTTCTGTGTAAAGAAGAGCCCACTGAGTGTACCTGCCCTTGTTCAACTGTTCTTTTAGCTAGCCACATGCACACCCTGCACACCACCACACATGAGCCCTAGAGCTCCCTTTGTGGTGCTGGGCACAGCAAGGAAATTACGGCAGTCAGAAGGCTCTGGACTCTGATGTAATTCAGCTGCTAAATCTTTCATTAATGCACTGTCTGAAATGTCATTGCTTTTCCTTTCTTAAGCTTAGAGTGCTTACTGGGAAAATCCAGACTATGAAGCAAATGGCACAGTGATGCCTTGACTAAATGACAGAACTGGAAGTGAAACCTTCTGGAAGAGCGATTAGAAAATAAACCCAACCTGTCACAGTGACTGAGATGCTGGATGCAAGAGTTCCTTAAAGCAGAGAGTTCCTCTCGCCTAGCATGTTCTTAGCAGTCAGATGATCTGGCTGGCGCTTTTCTTTATCTTGTTTCTTGCAGAGGTAGGGTTTGTATGTTTAAGTCTGCCGTCATTTGTCTTTTTTCTCTCTCCAGCATTCTTAAATTTTGCAGTGGATTTTGGCCAAATGTAGTCAGAGGGGCTGCAGCGCAAGTTCACAGTTTGTTCTGCTTAGCTGGCTGCCTGATAAATAAAGGCTTTCCCTTTCCCGCCTGCTAGTTTAGGGACTTCAAGGGATGGAGTGTGCTGGGGGCGGGAGGAGGAACAAGAAAGGTCAGTGAAGGCTGTAAAAGACCTGGAAGCATTTGGTGCCTGGTGGTGATTAAATCTGTGGCAAGCATCTGGCAGTAGTGCTGGGGATGAGGCCGGACATGCATAATTTCAGGGAAGGGAATGGGGATCTAGGAATCTGGTCTCTTGGCAGCCAGGCTTCATTGCTTCTGCTACTCAAGGAGTGGTGGTGGTGGAGCTGGCTTTCATGGCACTCAAAATTTACAAAAAATTTTAATTGAGGCAGCAAAGGGATGTCTTGCCTGCTGTAGAAAGTCAGCATGGCCCAGTAGTGTGCATATCTGCAGTCTTGAAGAGCCAAGTCCTTCATTAGCACTCAGTGTCATGTGAGTGGCTCGATTCTTCAGTCTGTAATTGGTTGCTGATGAAAGGCAACATATGCATACACATTCATGTGCTCTAGGAATGTACCTTGGCAGCAGCCTTTCCCTTCAGCTTTCTCTTCTCCATGTTACTTCTGCTTATTCCTTTTCCATTCTTCTGGTGTCATTTTCCTTCGAGGCATGCTTACAGAAAAGATGTGCAAGGCACTACAGTCTGTGCAGATGGCTGTCTTATTCCTCTCACTAACACACATCAGCACATGCCTCCTGTGCAGCCACAGAGGACAGCAGGCATCTATAAATTAGGCTTGCCTCTTGAAGGTGTATTTGCAGAAAGCTGTATGTCAAGAAGAGGAGAACTGTCCAAACACTACCAGTGTTTCTGAACCATTGAGGGTAATTTTAGAAGATTCATAATGCCCGACAAATACATGAACATTCTTCACCCTCTGAATAATTAGGTTATCTGGTCATTTCTTCACCCAACCGAGTCAAAAGTATTTTGCTTTTGGAAAAAAACTCATCTCCATTCATGCATTCATAACCAACAGTTTTCAACCAATACCTGCTGGTTAATTTTCTTTCTTATTCTAGTTCCAACTCCCTGCTGTGTGCAGGTTACCTACCAGCAGCCCAGGCTGCCCAGAGCCGCATCCAGCCTGGCCTTGAATGCCTGCAGGGATGGGGCATCCACAGCCTCCTTGGGCAACCTGTTCCAGTGCCTCACCACCCTCTGTATGAAAAACTGCCTCCTAATATCCAACCTAAACCTCCCCTGTCTCAGCTTAAAGCCATTCCCCTTGTCCTATCACTATCCACCCATTCCCCCTCCTGCTTATATTCTCCCTTCAAATACTGGAAGGCCACAGTGAGGTCTCCAGCCTTCTGTTTCAAGAACTCTTACTAGTGTATTGGCAATCATATCTAAAGCAAATCCTCTGAACAGTCTGAGGAGTGCCTTTGTCAGATGATAAAACTGGACTGTGTCAGTGCTGATGCTCAACAGGGGAACTGTTAAGACTGATGGCCCTGAAGAAAGCCAAAAGAGGAAGGAGGTTTGTTGGGAGTGTAGGTGGTCTGAGCTACTGCCCACACAATGAAACAGGGTCCTACAGGGATTCACCTGCAACTGGGCTTCTTCCCCCTGCACCTGCCTTTGGGCTGAATGCCTGCAGAGCTCTGAAGATGAGCTTTTTATGCTGAGGGGCAGAAATTGGTTTATCTCATTTCTACAGCCTACAGTGAGGAAAAGGATTATTGGTTGGTTTTTTTTTTTCCTTTCTGTCTGTTTAAGAAAAAAAAAAATGGGGGTTTGGGAAAAAATTTCATCACCTCACGTTTTCTCACATTACCATTGCAAAATAATGCCTCCAGCTAATTCTAGTGAGCAGGAGGTTTGTTTTCAATTTTACAGGAAAAGTACTTGGCTATTGAGTCATTGTGGTTTTGCTTGGGTTCATTTGTTTGGTAAAAACATGATCCCAGTGGTAGGAATGCTTTTTGATTATTTTTTTATTTTTTGCATGGACCTCAATTAATTGTAATAAACAGAATTCTTCAATAGGCCTGTTTCCCTCATAAAATACTTTCTATGAATTACACATTTCAGTATTCTTAAAAAGACAATTCCTGAGATCAGTGATTTAAAAAAGAGGGAAGGGAAGGGAAGGAAAGGGAAGGGAAGGGAAGGGAAGGGAAGGGAAGGGAAGGGGTCAAGGCTTTGTAGCAGGCCTGTGTGTTATTCCCTGATCTTTAATATCGTATCTGAAGGAGAAATATATATAAGAAACAGTACAGAATAAAGTGATACCATAAACTTCAAAACAGCAGTCTCATCTGGTGAAAGCAGTTGAACTGTTTCTATTTCTCCGCTACGCACTGATTTTCATAGGGTATATGTCCTTAGCATCCCTGGTTATTAAAGACAAAAATTAAAAACAAAAAAGGAAAAAGTTCTGCATGCATTTTGGTGTAACTACCATGAGAAGTTAAACCAGGAAGTACTCTTTCTGATCAGATATTTGGACCAAATGAGCTTTGTGTCCACCAAATTGTTCTAGTCCTTTAAAGGAAAGGTGCTATAACAGCACTCTTACTGTTCTGTCCTTAGATTGGAGTTGAGATAAAATAATTTAAAGTCAGAGCTTCAAGTTAAAATGTTTTATTAAAGTTACAGCTATGAGGCTTTTTCTTTATTCTTTCTTTGGTATTTAAGCTATTTACTGAAGCAGAGTTTTTTGTCAAGTGCTCATCAATGATGTGCAGATTTTGCTCTTAACCTGATAGGAACTTCAGAAGTAGAAAAAAAATAAGCTCAATTCTTTGATTCTTTTTAGGCCTTGTCCCTCTCAGCCTGAAGCCCAGGGAGTAGGTATTGTCTGATCCCTGCCTTGTCCCAGGTTCCAAATTAGAAAAGTATAACTGAAAAGCACTAATTCCTGACTTGCCGAGTGCATTTCCTACATGAACCCTCCAAGCAGCAGCTTTCAGCTTGGCAGCTAAATGATTGTACTCTAGTGTGAGTGCTTCTGCTCCATAAACCGTTATCTAATGACATAGACAAGGTTTTAGAAGTAGATAAAAATCAGAGGGGCCATCTTGTATGTGCCCCCAGGAAAGAGAAAGAGCCCCCAGGAATATCTTATCTCTACCTGATGCTTGAATCCCAGATCAATGCAAAACAGACTTCTTCCTCAGAGTGGATGGGTGTTATCACTTGCAGCCTCACATGGTTACTCCCAGGACAGGAAGTCACTTTCATTTGCTTTCAGTTATGTGCAATGAGCATGAAAGTTTTAGGTGCTAGCAGCCCCATGCCTGCAATGGCTGTCGTTATGGGGCATGCAGTGTGCCACATGGCTGTCCTTGGGCTTCCATTGTCCCTGTGGCAGTAATGGGAAGAAGTGAAACAAAAACATGGCTGAAAGCCCATTATTAATTAGGAAGAGGCTGTCTCTCTAACTTCAGCCAGCCAAGTGTGCCTTTTAATTTGGCCACAGTCAATTTTCAGTTGTAGTAAAACTGGACGAAATAACAGGCTAATGGAGTTGTGCTTGAATGTTGTTCACTGGCCTGGCATTGGCACTGGGCGATGCCCTGCCACAGCTGTGGCTCGAGATAAACCTTCTTTGTAGCACTCTGCCTATGGTTTCAGAGGCTGTACAGACACTGTGATAGGATGCTGCTGCAGCTCCAGATGCCTTTGCTGCTCCATACCACTTTGACACATTATTGTACTTGTTTGGGCTATCTGACCAAGTCATGAGTTGGAGAATTACATGCTACTCATTTGCTCTTTAAAATAAGGTCCCTACTAAAAATGTTTTCTTGTTATTCTTAAAATTAGTTTCTACAATAACACTGCTACTGGAAAAAATTGTTGTCAATGAAAAGGATGAAAATAATTTCCTTCAGCAGTCCTATGCCTTGCCAATGGAAATTCCCTATTCCTTTGAGTCTTTACTTCTTGAGGACTGGGACTATCACTTCTGTTCCCTGCCACCAAGAGGTTCACCACTGCTCCCATCCTGTTCGTCTTCCTCTCCCTTCTCTTCACCAAGTGGGAGAAAAAATGGGGAAAAATCCATCAAGTTTCTGCATCCCTCCATTTGACCTCTTGGCTACAGCTACTTAAGTTGTGACATGAAGTGAAAGGACTGGCCTGATCCTATGTTCTCATAAGCATCACAGGAAGCACCACTGTTTTTTTCTTTGTGTAAACTAATTACTGCTTCCCTCCTGGCAGGTCACTGAGTGTACTCAGAACTCACTTGGTGTCCCCAGTGCTCAGTGCTGACCTGCTTGATCCATGCCACGTGCTTGTGGACCTGCGGGTCTGCTGTAATCACTCCCAGCCTGGGAATCTTTCTGCATTTGTCCCAAGCCTCGTCCCTAATGTGCTGAGATGAATTCAAATAAACAAGAGGCTTGGCAGTATTTTTCTTCACCTCAGCTTTCTGTTGTCAAAGTCAGGAGGAGATTGAATCATCATTATTGTAGGAGCAGTTGAGTCTGGTTCTGAGTACAGGAGGAGTACACAGTCCACAAAAAAGTCACTTTTTTAACTGCTTCCTTGCAGAACCCAAATCCCTTTGGTAGAATCAGGAATCTTAACAAGCCAGGCAGGAAAGCAGATTTTCTTCCAGAAAAAGCATTCCTGGAGTTTACCAAAATCTCACCCTTTTCCAGTTTTGAATTCATCTTTTTCAGCTTTCAGTGCTTTTGATGGACAGTTGCATTGCCTTCAACTATTCAGCTACTTAAAAGAGAATTTGAAACAAACCAGGTTTCAAGGTTTTTTTTAGAATATTTACCATGAGTCTTAGAGATGAGTTAGCTCTTGCTCTTTTTTCCTGAGAAAGTTGCATCAGGCATCTTTTGATTTCTTTCCACGTGTTTGTGCTAGATGGCAAACTCTTTTGATTTGCTTTCAAAATGCTGAAGTGCTTACATTTCTATAAAGCAAAGAAAGAAGACCTTGCTGTAACTCTTTTCCTGAGAACTCATGAGCTGGCATAAAACCTGGATGAAACCTTAGTATGCTAAAAATTAGAGTATGTGCAAGCCAACTTTCTACCTCTGGCTTCTAGGACTATGGATCACAATATATGTTTCCGATGTTTTCAATACCTTTTAGAAATATCAACTTTTTTTCCTCCTTGCAATTATAAATCATATTAGAATCTAAGTATAATATAAATATAATTTTAGAGCATTTTCTCCTATGACTCTTTTGACTTTTAGTTTCCATGTGCATTCCATTGGTGAAATCATTACTTAACATATACTTTTAATGGTTTTTGATTGTCCACAAGATAAATACTGATTGTCCATAGATAAATCCGTGTGGCAAGGCACCAATTCATGCTGAGCAGTGATCTGCTTCATTGTATGCTCTGTTAGGAGATAAAGTGCTATGCCAACAGACAATATAATCCTTTTAAAGTACGCTTCTCTAGCTCCAGTGGTATCGTGCCGTCGGGTCCATGTGATTTACTGTCCCTTTCTCTCTAGTCCTCTAGTTCATACTCTTCACACATGGCAATTTCCAAATCACAAATGTGTTTTCAGGCTGAGGCTTTTTCGCTGTAAGAAGACTGTTTGCAATCCCCTTTTTGCATTTCAGGGAATTATGACGGTAATAAATCACCTCTCAAGATTTCTGTGTTGTCTGTGTCTAGCACATTTACAAGAGATTACTACTAGAATCAAGTTTATGTACTTAATGACTTAATGTACTTAATGTGTTCAATCTCGTTGTAAATGAAAAGGGAAAAAATGTTAAGATTTGCTTCTTCTTCACCTGCACAGATGTGCTCAGGACAGTAAGTTGAACAAACCTGCTCCAGGTCCCAGAGGATTTGTAGGCTGATCAAGAGCTGGGTTAGCAGTGGTTCCCATGTGTGCTTCTTCTCCTGTGCAAATTTGTTCAAAATCAGGAGGCGGCTCATGTGAGAGGAGTCAACCATACCTGACTGTGCTGACTGTTGTTTTCCTCCAGGATTTAGATGAAACTGCTGAACTGAGGTACCTCTGTGGCAGCCAAAGAATAGGCAGATGGAAGCTCACTGCCCAACAGAGCTCTGCACACAGCTTCAGTGAGCCTGTACCGTATTTCCGATGGGCTTTTCCTTTTCCCTTGAACTTGCTTCTCAATTGTAACAACTGAACAGACCTCAGAGCTCCTCCAAGCTGATTTTGTGCCCACAGCCTCTGGCACTGGCAGGTGCCCTGGGAGCATGCAGCTGCTCTCCATCCTTGCTGCTATTTTCCAGCAGCCTTCAACTGACTTCCTCTAAAATTAACTCACTGAAAAAAAAACACTGTAGCCTTAGGGATATGCTGTAAATTTCCTCCCTTAAAAATGAGCTAGCACTCTGGTGGCTTGCAGGGACTGTAACTCCAGCTGGGGTGAAACAGGGTGCGCGTTGTTGCTTGTGCTTCTGTACCTGGGAGTAAGCTCGTGGCTTGTAAACGGCACCTAGTGAGGGGGAGAAGAAAAGTGGCATTAAACCCAACTCCAGCAGGGAGAAAACTGAATGGAAAATATGCATTTTTAATATGCCACTGGGTAAGTGTATAAGAGCAGAACAACATTTGCTGTAACCTGATATCCCTCAGGAATGAGGGAAAAGCTGACTGCTTGTTCCACTGAGCCAAAAAATAAGGAAACATGTAAGTGCAAGTGTGCATGAGAAGTAATGCTTCAGAAAGCCACATGCAAAGCTGCAGCACTGAATAGTAAAAGGTGAACATTTTTACACTGAAATGTAGCTTATTATTGTTTGTATGATGGGCTTGTACCCTGTAGACAGCCCTGATCCTTCTGCATTTGCACAACCGACTATTTGCACAACCAGCTATTTTGGCAGGCCTTGAGGAGATATTGTACAGCGATCTAATTTTCTTGCTGGAACGTAAACAAGTTTTGGTTGTAAACACGTACGCTCTTAGAGAAGCCACCATTGGGATGGATGTGTTGCTGTCACAGGGTGTGCTGTTCGGGAAGCGGCCCCGTGGGCAGTGCCACAGCTCAGAGCGCGTTCTCAGCACCATATGTGCAGTTCTGAAGCAGCC
Source organism: Lagopus leucura (assembly GCF_019238085.1). NCBI lineage: Eukaryota > Metazoa > Chordata > Aves > Galliformes > Phasianidae > Lagopus > Lagopus leucura. The sequence continues at coordinate 127,888 of NW_024962264.1, forward strand.
TCTGTTTTTTGTGCAGCACTTCTCTGCGTTAGCGCCTGAAAGGCAATTAAGATATTTCAATTACCTAGGCTACTCCAGGAATGCATGAAAAGGTTGCTCTTTTGCGGTGGTTTAGACCTCCCCGCCGTGTTGAGGGACCACAAGCTTCAGCAAAGGCTCTGATGGAAAGAAACCATCAGAAAGAATGAAGGTGGGATGCAGTTTCAGGCTTGGGACAGAGTGCTGCTTCCCCTGGCTCTCTCCTGTCTGCATGTTGGGGGCCGTACGGTGCCCCCGAGCTCGAAGCTCTGCTGCTGTCCACCTAAGGGCTGCAGCTTTGTGTCATGCCACCCACTTGACACTTACTTGTAACTGTGAGGAAATAACTGTCCGGCTCCTCTGGGCAACACGTATGGAAGCCATCGGCATGGCATCATGGCTCGTGGAGTGGCTGGGGCAAATCCCGTTGGCAAATCCCTCATGTGCTCATGTGGGAGTGCAGACGTGCTGTTCTCCAGTGTTATTGCTGTGAGAGCAGCCCCTCAGGATTTCAGGAAGAGCTTCAGCAATGTTTTGCTGTGTCAAAGCGATCTTTTAACAGCAGCATTTCCACTTCAGATGTATTTTGAAGCCATTTTAGCTTTGTGCTGTGTATTTCCACTCAATCAGTATCTGAATGCACCAGTGCTGTCTCCCTGTACAGCCAGGCTTCCCAACTTACTGTGGCACTAACTGCTTCTAGTTGCTCTATGGCTTTATCTGAGTTTAACCCTTTGGGCTCCCATTTCCCACGCCCCTTATCTTTCCCCAGTGGGTTTATTCTAGTCATTCTTGGCTGCAGTGTGAAACACAGTCCAGTAAGTAGAAATGAGCCTGTATGAAAACCTTTTGGGGTTGAAGATGAAATCACATGGCAGCTCCTGCATCCCCTTCCCTGCTAAGCATCCCTCCTGCAGCTGGGCCCTGTCAAAGGACAGAGACCGCAGGGCCAGCAGCAGGGCTGGCTGTGCACAGAGCAGCTTTCATATGTTTATCCGTAAGGACCTACAAATGCACACAGCTCAGAAATCACTGCAGACTCAGACAGTAAATATGTACGCATGCTAATCTCAAAGGGCAGCAGGAATTCAGAATGCAGGACGCTTCCCCTATTCCCATGCATGACCTACAGGCATACAAACCTGGCACCAGCCCAAACCTCTGTATGTTGCAGCTCCCACAGGCCCAGCCCTGCGCTGTGCTTTCTGTGTGATGCCATTCCTCCAGAACGCGTCCTGCACCGCAAGCCTGGCGACATTGTCTCTGAAGCTTTCAAAGTTTCTCTTTAGTTTTAAATGCCTCTTTAGGCACAGACAATGCTCCAATAGGTTCTCTGAAACCAAATGAAGCTTATAAAGCTTTGAATGCTATTGTAACACAGCAGGTCCCACGGAAGACTGCAAATCCTGCTGTGTGCAAGGATCCACTGCGCTTTCAAGTGGATGCACTGTACGTGCTGAAAAATGTGGGCAGACCAGGGCAAGAAGAGGACAGTGCATGTCAGCATATTTTTTTGATTACCTCGCGTTTGGTGGTACCGCAGCACTAACACCGCTTTGTAACATAAAAAGGTTAGCTGTCTTCACTTCTCTTTCTGTCATCTGCAGGGAATCCGGGACTAGGCTCCCTGCTTAAGTGCAATGCCACAGAAAGTAGCTCATTTGAAACATACTGCCTGACAAGAAAGGGCAATGCTCTTGTTTATTGCAGCCTTCCCTAGGCTGCTCTACACTAGTAGCCCAACGTCGTCTTGTCCTACACTGATCCAGCCCACAGCAGGGCCCGGCAGCGACAGCCAGGTACCGGCAGGCAACACCCTGCCCGCGTCGGGATTTCGGAGCAGATCCTCCTTCCTTAACCACACGGCGAGGGCAGGCTTTGGGTCCCATCGGTCCCTAAGGAATGAGGCCGAGCCACAGCCCCATGGGGTGAGCAGGCGGCCGCAGCCTTCACACAGAGGAGGGGAGCAGCCCTCGTGGCACCTCGTTCTCTATCGGGGCCGAGGAAGGGGTGTCCCCGGGACCTGCAGCCTTATCGAGGGGCTCGGTGACTGCTGCCGCGCCCCGATAGGGCGCTGCCGTCAGGCGATAGCGCTGGAGCGGGCGGCGTACCGCAGCGACGGGAGCTCCGCGAGGGAGGCACGGCGCGCCGATCCCGATTTTAGGAAAAGCCCATAGGTTAAACCGTTTCAAACTAATAACGAAGGCCGAGAGCGCGCTTCAGAGCTTCACCGAGGAGGCGGGGCGGTCGGGCCCGACGCCTCCCAGGGCCCGCACTCAACCTGCGCGTCCCCCGCGCGCCCCACGCGGGTCCGGGGCAGGGCGCTGCGGCGCAGGGCGGGGCCTCCCGAGCGCCGCCCCTCCCGGCGCTGCCCCCACCCAGCCGCAGCACGGCGCGGAGCGGCTCGGCATGGCGGGGTTGTGCTGCCCGCAGCAGGGTGGCTACTGCCGCGCGGCCGCGGCCATGAACCTCCTGCTGGGCGTCTTCCACGTCCTCCTGCCCTGCTTTCGCCCCGGCGAGGCGCAAGGGCGAGGTGAGCGCGGCGGGGGGCGGCCGGGGGCGGCCGGGGCGGGAGACGGCGCTGCGAGCGGGTCTCCGGGGCGGCCGCCGCGGTGGCGGCGCGGGGACACAAAGGAGCCGGGCCGCGCTCCCCTTCCCCACCCTTCCCGGTGCCCCCGGACCGGGCGCGGCCGGCACATGTGTGCTTTCTCTTTCTGCCCGCAGCCGTCGAGCCCATCCCCGGAGTGGTGGAGCTGTGGCAGGCCGAGGAGGGCGAGCTTCTGCTGCCCGCGCAGGTGAGGGGGCCGGGGGGCGGCTGCGGAGCGGCTGCGGGGCGGGGCGGCGGCGGGGCCGGGCTGTCAGGCGGCGTCCATGTTCCCGGGGGCTGCTTCCCCTGCACGCCTTCCGCCCTCGGCCCCGGCTGGCCGCCTTCTGCCCGCGTGCCCTTTGTCGTTTTGTAAAGTGTTTATGTTTCATTTGCGAAGCCCGAGCGTGCCTGTCCGAGTGCGCCTTTGCGTGGTGAATGCCGAATGGTCGCACGGTAATTGTGCGTCTGTCTGCGTTAATCAGTCCGCTCAGGTGAAGCCATTTTCCGCCCTCCCGTAATGACGCATCATCTGTGATGTCACTCCCCGGACCGTGGTGCATTTTGGTTTTGCTGAGCTCCTTTTGTCGGGTAGTAACAGAATGCGTTGAATTCCGCGCAGACAGAGGAGTGAGAATGGTAGAAGCACGGGGCCGGGCCTGGGAGGGAGTAGCGCTGACAGCGAGGCAGAGCTTTCGGCACCGCAGGCGGTCAGTGGACACCGAGGGAGCCAGCTGTGCACTGAGCTCTGCGCGCCCAGCTGCATGGCAGCGGGCTGGGAGCTGAGGAGCAGTGGTCCTTGGGGGCATCTCCTGTCTGAGGGGTTGGCAGGGCGGTTCTTTTCTTTGGAGCCATTATACAGTGCTTGGTGCTCAACCACTGGTAGCCACTGATGTAGAGGAATGCAGCAGAACTGTCATTTTGCACCAAAGCTAGCTGGCATTGGGAGTTGCCTGCTGATGCCCAGCTTCCCATAGTTAATGTGTACTGCTGTTCATTATGTGCCTGGTGTTACTCAGAAGCGTAGATGTGCTAGATGCTGAGAGGGCCAGAGGTGCCTGGCAAACCTGCCCTTTGCTTGCTCAAGTCCTTACCTTGGCATTAGGAAGCATTGAGCGTAGGACCATGTAATGCTGTCGTTCATAGTTACTTTTTGTTGCTGAGGAGTGATTATGTCACATTTACATCCTGAAAAGATGAGATCCTCTTGGAAAGTGCTTTCTTCTCTGAGCATCCCAATAGAAATGAGCTCTGGTGTGGCTGCAGTTAAATTGGGTGTGAATGGCTTGGTGTCATTCAGTGCATGACCCTGCTGTACCACTGAGGCAGCGAAAAGGCCGAGGCTGATCTTCTGTAGTTTCAGAGGCCGCACTGTATATGCTGGAAAGCAAACAGATCTAGTTCCAGTTATGACAGAGCAAGAAGTGAAAATCACAATAGGCTTGCTGAAATGCAGCGCTGGCAGTAAAAGCCAGATGAACTAGAATCTGTGAGCACTAGTGGTGCAGAGGCTGCTTTGCATCGCTTTCAGAGCTGGAGGCTCAAGCAGCATCTGCCTAGTGTGAGGCTGCTTGAACTACAGTGGGAGGGCCTGGGTTCCTCACATAGGTTTCAGGACAAAAATTCAACCTTCCAGGCTCAGTCTTACTGCTCACATTTCTACTCCCCTGCAGGCTTTGGCTTAGCACCTCTCAGAATTTTCCATTTGGCGGAAAGAGAGGAGACCTCTCCGCATCCCTGTAGATGTGAGGATAGACTCCTCAATGAGGAGCAGTGCTGCTGGCCTGCTGTTGCTGTTTGTAGCTGTCCTTGAGCTCCTGACGGAAGGGGTGTTGCTCTGTATCAAGGGTCTTGGCTAGTGAAAGTAGTTCAGTGTCATAGCTCTGCTGCTGTCTGGTTAGTACAGAGCTTGGCAAAAGTATTAGCAGGACTCTTCTGATTCAGACAGCCACTTCACCTGGTAACGTTTGAGTTCCATTCCTTTATTTGAGAGATGGTGAAATTCGTTGGAGATTTGCTGCGTGTTGATAGCCACTCTGCATGAAACAGAGATCTGACTTGCTTCTGCAAAGAAGCTGCTGCATTCACTTATTCGCAAGAGCAGGCTTTCCCAGTTAGACACCCAGCTTGTTATTGCCCAACGTCCCTGCACCAGTATGGTGGTGGTGTACTGGGGAGGTAAGGGACTGCTGGAATGAAGAGCTTCCTGCTTTTGGGTCAGTAGCAGACCTTGTTTGACAAAGAGGTCTCCACATGTTTAAAGATAGGCCTGGGGGAAGGCATAGGGTGCAGGAAATGTCCTGGTTCCTTGACCAAGTTCTTCCTCTTCTGTTCTGAAGGAAGGTGGGAGGAAAGGGGTGCAGCACAGTAACGAGGGCTTGCACTGCAGAAGGGAAGAACCTGAAGAGGGATCCTCCTAGAGCACCAGCCTGCATGTCCTGAGCACTGAGCAGGATAGAGATGAGCTTGCCTTGTCTGTGTAGGCCTTTGGCCTTTTGTTGGCAGCTTATCAGCGCTGTCTGATGCTTTTCCCTTTCTGTAGTGGCTTTGCACTATTATCTTATTTTCCATGCATCATCAGTTGTCTGTGACATAGCAATTTTGAGCGTTTCTTGCTGCATGCAGCATTTGAGAACGACAGTCAGATCGTTCAGTTGCCCAGTCAGCTGCCAAGTTGCCTGTGCCTGCTTTTGTTTGTAAGGTTGCAAGCGGAATAAAGACATCAAGCTAAAAGGAAAGGGGAGGCATTTCAGTCTTTGTAGCCATCTCACAGTATCACTGCCAGCTTGCGCTGCATGTGTGCTCACTGGAGCACAGCCGCCGAGGCCTGCACGCCTCCTCCCTCCTCGCTCTACCTTCTGTTTCCTTCTGCCTCCCTCTCATTGTTTGTGGGCCCCCTCCCAACTTCCCTCCTGTGTGAAGTAGCTTCATGCCTTTTTTTCCTTCTTTTTTTTTTTTTTTTTTTTTAATATCTTTCCCTCTCCTTGGGATTAATGTCAGCATTGGCTTTCTCTGCAGTTTGGCTGCAGAGCGGTGGGCTGGTGGCTGGCTGTGGCTGTGATGCCATGCCTGAGCCTGAGTGATAATGGAGTACGTGAGCCAGGGAGAAGCTAGCATGCTTCCACCAGTCCTCTTCCAAGAGTAATGACTTTGTCCTGGGTTCCCTTCTTGCTTTAAAATGGTTCAAATGGTCCCAGCTGGCAGTACTGCTGATATTCCCCTTGGGCCCAGTTTCCCTTTTTCTACAGAGGTGGTGTCAAGCATGGAGTGGTTGCAGAGCTGCTGCTTTCTCTTCCTTCTTTTCCTCAGTCTCCTTTTTATAGCGTGGTGATGTAAAATGTCTCTGAGGTGGCTGGATTTTGGTTTTGCTTCCTGTTAGTTGTTCTTTAATTGCTGAAAAATGTGAAGCTTTGCCTGCCCTGACAGCTGGTAGATGACTGGAAAGTCAGTGGGATTTTGGTGCAGGAAGTATCATGAAGTGAGAAAGCCTTGGTTAGAGCAGTTGTGATTTTTATTCAGGTATTGTGTGGATTTGGTTGGCTTTTTTGCAGCTTGTTAATATTAACTTGAATGAAATGCTCAGGAGAAGTCCCTTTGTCCCTTGACACTCAAGCCCTTCTCTGTTTTGCTAAAGAGGGGAGAAAGAGCTTGAAGGGGAGCATTGTGAGAGGGTCAGGGCTTCAGTCTTTATGACCACAAAAAATGAATACCATCCGTTAGTTATGGTGGGCACCACTGAAAGGAACTACTGGAGAATTGTGGCAAGATTATCTCTATCAGAAAGTGCTCGGGTAAGTACTTGGAGAATCTGAGGGCAGTAGTGAACTGGTTAGTTAAATATGGAGATGGGCATTCAGTGGTTTCTTTGTAGCTCATGAAATCGCTGAGGTTGGAAAAGACCACTAAGATCAGCAGATCCAGCCCCAACCCATCCCCACCATCGATATTCCACTCTTTAACTCCCAGTGCCCTGCATGACAACATGATGAGGAACACCGGTGGAGAACCATAGAACTTTAACACCCTTGAGCTGTGTTCCTCAGTGCTATGATTTCATTTTTAAGAGAAATAACGAAGGCCATTTCTGGGCCTCATCATGACCAAAAATGGCAGTAAGTCATCAAAGGGAGTATAGATACCAAACATTCCTTTTATCTTTTCCCCAGTGTCTGTGTCATGTCTGTATGATGCAGTGGGTTTTCTGCTTTCCTTGGCTGCTGCAGGTAGGATGTGGACAAAATGGCTCTTAAGGGAATGGCTTGAGTACATTTGAATTTATTTGCAGGTCTTTAGGAAGCTACAGTGACTGCTTGTTTCAGATACTGTGATAATGTTTCAGGCATTGAATTTTTGAGAAAGAGGCAGATGCCGCAATATTTGCTGTATCTTAATTGATTACAGACATGAGGGAAATACAGAGCTGCGTGGGCTTTTGCTATAAATGTTCTGCCTAGATCTGTAAGATTTTTTTTTTGACCATGTAGTAGAGATTTGTCTTTAGTTCTTTGGTGCTGCTTGGACTAACTAACGAGGTTCATTTCTCAGCTGGTTTTGAAAGCTGGTGAAGACCTTGATCTAGTGTACGTACCTGTGATATAAGGCACTGTTGTATGTCATTCAGAGTGGCATGTTCTATCAGCTATGCTCAGATTAATATGTGTAGTCACCTACTTCAAAGCAGGGCTTGTCTGAAGGCACATAATTTGTGTGAAAGCCTGAGACAGGCTTGGGGTGGGGATTATTTCTCTGGGCTGTAAAAAGGCCCTTCCAGCCTCCCAGTTAGCTGCTGGATGCTGCTGATATGACTTAAGATGGGCTGGCCATGCAGCTTATGCAGGAACTGTCAAGCCAGGCTCTACGCACTGTGTGACACGAGGGAGGCTCTTTCAGGGCATGAGATAAGCACCTGCCCACACTCAGGATGAGGTCTGGAGGGGGGGGAGATTTCACTTTCCTCTCAGGATAGGCTTCTGTAGCCTGCATTTTGGCCTCGTGAACTGCTCCCTTGTAGTGCTTGTTTGGAAGTACTGTAGCTGGGCAAGCCTTGCTTGCTTTGGTGGTAAAAAAAAAAAAGAAAAATTAAAAAAATTAAAAAAAAATCACATCCTCAGTGTAAGTGTATGTGTAGACTGTTGTATAAGGAAGAAGGTTGGAGAATGCTGGAAATGGAGCCTGGCATGTGTAAGCACAAAGTCAGGGGTGGTTTTATTTATTTTTTTTCTTGCACAATTGTATTTTCATGCTGTGACTGAAAAGTAGATTGGGAAGGCTTTCTTCATCATTGCTTAATAAGATTGAAGAGTAGTAGTCATCACTAAGGTATTGATGATTAGGAGTGAACACCGTAATGACAGTCCCAGGTTTCCAATGCCTGACAGATGTTGAGCCATTTAAAATAAGGATAGGTTGCCAGTCTGCCATGAGAGAGGTGAGGAGCCCTCTGGTTTTCCTCAGCATTGTACAGAGGTACTGGAAATAGCTGGGAGCTTGGAAGAACTGGAGAACAGATGGTGTCTGTGTCATGCCGTACCGGAAGAGGCTTGCGGGCACAAGGGTTGGCTCGATTCTCAGAGGCAGAAGGAGCGCTCTTAATTTTAAAGTGGATTATCTTTTCCCCTATTATTTCATTGCTAATGTTCATACCTGGTGTCTTATGGAACTACCGCCTGCTCCTGCAGGAGCTGGAAGAGCTATTCTTGAAAATGTTAATCTCCCTAAAATCATACCTCATTTCATTAGCACATATTGGGTTGTAATCTGTTTCGAAATGTATCTACAGCTCTCCTGGAAATTTCAACTGGTCAGGAACACAGTTACCTGCTTGTTTTAAATGGATTTCCTGCAGGGAGCTTATTGAACCAGTGCATGAGTTCATTTCTGTAGGCAGCTCCAAGTGTTCAGTGATGAACTGCAAGCTGGCAACATTTGTTTCCTATGTGTCTTGGAAATTACCTTTGTCCGACCATTGAGCTGTGCTTTCAGCTTACGCTCCTTCCAGTTTTTGTGTGTTTTGCTGGTGGTTGGTCTGTATTTGGGATCTGTATTTGGGATTTGTAGATCTGTATTTGGGATCTGAATGCCTTTGTTGGAACTTGCTGCCTTGTGCTTGCTTTTGGCATTACCACGTAACCTGAAAGTTAAGGCATTTTGCATCGTCTTGTCAGATACTGGAAATGATGCTTACTGACACAGGGAACGTAATTGGAAGGTGGAAGTCACCAATGTTGCTGTAGTTTGGAGGTGGTGGATGTTTTCAGACTTAAATTGGTTGTGTGAACAGAATTTGGGAGGGACACATTTGTATAAATGGGAAATAAGCCTGTTAAATCAATGGCTGAAAAAATAATGGAATAGCCACGATAGCTCACCACTTATTTGGCAAAATGAGCTGAGACCTCAAAGGAAATGGTCAGTATCCACCTTATTTGGATCACAAAGGGATTTCTGAAGGATTTGATTTTTTCTTTTTTATCCAGACAAGTCAGAGTAGTCCAACTCCAGCAGAATTATAAATAGCACTAAATAGTATATCCTGTGCATGCTGTAGTAATGCTGAGATCCTTACCAAGTGCTCTCTTTCTTTGGTAGGCTGATTCTGAGGAGGATGTAGAAGAGCATCCAGAAGAGCAAAGGTAAGCAAAACTCAAAAGAAAACAAGAGTACTGGATCTTATATTTTTTTGTTTTTGGAAATACATATTTTTTTCAGTACTTGTGACTTACTGGTTTCTAATACTGATATTACTTTGTTAGCAAATCCAGGAAGCAGCACATATGAGGCTAAAATAGCCTCTTGCATCTGTTTCTCTTTATTTATCTCTAAGCTGTGTTAAATTTCATTGCTTTTGCATGCGCGCGCACACAAAAAAATCCCATACTTATCAGTTCTGCTTTATGGTATATTTTATAATTCATTTCTTTAAACAAGAGGATCATTTTGATATCCAGAACATGCAAACGTAAGTAGTCTCGGAGTGTTAACGTGTACCAGGAGGATAAGGAGAACTTAAAGCCAAAGACTTCTTATTATGTTGCTGTGGAACAATAAATAGTCCACTTTATTCTTTGAAATCAGATAAGTAATAAAAGTGTTAAGAAACGTGGCCTTCAGCTTTGCTGTTTCTATTAGTACCAGGCCTCCTCTATTTCAAGGTGCTGGGTAAATAGTGTTGCAAGATTATTTCATTTTTTGAATACACATTTTGTTTCCTCTGAGTGTCCAGATTAAAATGCTTGGACATCTACCAGTGAAACACTTCCTTCCTTTGCTATGCGTTAATGTGGGTACAGCTTTCTGTGCCGTGCCAGTCACAAAGATCACAGAACTTAAAATAAACATGTAATGCCACTGTGTTCTGACGGCTGCTGTTAGCCAGAAATGCTTTGCTCGTTTGTCTCCTGTCTTTGCCCTTAGCTGGGGTTTGAGAGCGAGTAGATCTGATAAAACACAAGTGCTGCTGGGGTTGGCAGCAGGGGTACACACAGGGATGGCAGTGATTGACCTGTTCTATGCTGGAATGCTTCTTCCCAGAGTTTTCCTCCCCCCCCCCCCCCTTGCTGCCTCATCAGGAGCCTTCTTTTCTGAACCCAGTATCAGCATAGGGCTCTTGTGGCCCATTTCTGTGGAGGTGACAAAATGGCATGGAAAGAGGATGGGAGTGTTCCTGCTGCCTCTAACAGGTGTTGCTGACAGTTTGTGCTTAGTTACATCCCCTGATTCATATCTGTAGAAGGGAAAAGGAATCATTTTTTCTCCTCTTTGAGAAAAAGGGTGGGTGAGGTGAAAGCTGGCATTATCCCTGCATAAATACAGGACCTTCTGTCTTTCTTCTTGGGATTAGTATGGTTTTGATGCATAATTTTTACTACCTGCCTAAACATGCTCTTTTTCTTGAGATGTCATCGGCCTCAAATGCTGTTCTTAAGGTGGTTACTGAGAAATAGGAAAGAATGATTTGACATTTTGTCGTTCAGATGCTTAAAGACTCTAGTAATTACTCATTTCCAAAAATGAGGGTGTTTTATGGAAATGCAGCTTCTAAGGCTCACTGGTGCATGGATGGAAACATTCCTCTGTCGTCATACTCAAATGCTTGAGGAAACTTGCCTAAACACGTACTCATTTGTGTGCACCTTTCAAACAGTTCTGGCTTGCTGCAATGTGTAAACACTGATCTATGCCTATAATGAAGGAATGTAATGAAGAAGACCTAGCAAGAATCTGTTGGAAAGGCTAGAACTTGCTAGGTTCTTTCCAGATTAACTTTGATTCCCTTGACTTACGTCACAGTGTGCTGAGGTCATGGGGATTTCCTTTTCTTATAGCAGCAAAACATGAGTGCTCACAGAATCTCCCATCTTGTTGTCTGCCAACGTGCCCTAGGGAAGTCAGCTAAACATGCTGCAGTTCCCCAGAGCACTTGAAGCAAAGGATCTGGAAGCAGCAGTGTGAATGGAAGTTGATGGAAACAGAGAATTCAGAATTTTCCCCAGAGCTGAAGAAAGCAGAATATTCATTCATTTTGGGGTATGAATGAGAAGATCTCTTCCCAAAACGCTGTTTTATTCATTTTTAGATTCTAGGCTAATGGGCTTGTTAACCTACTTAAAAATGGTAAAGCGTGAACAGTCTGTTGGCCGACTTCCTGCCTATGTGCATCATGGGGTCTTCCTTTTTGGGCGGTCTTCCTTTGCTGCTGTTTTTTTTTTTTTTATGATTGTGCTAGAGGAATGGATGTTGTCGCATCATTTATGCCTTTTCTTTTAGTTTGCTTTTCTCTGCTTTCTGTCTCCCTGGATCAAACTCAACAGCGAGAAATACTGGGCGACAGATACTTGCCTTGCTGGATGTACTGCTTCAAGCCACAGTCTTTGACAGACTGAGTCATGCTTATTTGGTCTAACCTGTTAAAAGAAAACTTCACATTTCTTTTAGTTTTTTCTTACATTTGAAAGTCATCGGTGAAAAGATGTCTACTGGAAGGGTAACTTTGGTTCAAAATACTAGAAGAGTGTCGGTGATAGGTGTTGACAAAAAAGACTCTCTTCCCCCTGTGCTGAGGAACAGCACAGCTGGGAGTAACAGGATTTGAAAACTAAAGTGCTTTCTTTATTACGCGTACGCTAAAGCAGAATAAGTCAAAAGGCACAGATGAAGGTACAGTACTGCTCACTGATGTGCACAGGTGATTCATTTGAATCGTCTTTCCTCTTCAAGAAAGCAGACACTGAGCTACCAAAAGAAAAAAAGAATTTTCCAAGGTATGACATTCTTCATCTGTCATTTTGAGGAATTGAGTTTCTAAGCTGAGATAGTAAATAACACTTGCAGTAGTCCAAATAAAGTTGCACTCAGTAAAACAAGCCAAGCAAGTGCCTCTGTGTGTCCCTAGTATGCGCCATCCACCTCAGGTGGGTTCTTGCCTCCAGAGTTGCAGCAGGCATTCAGCACTTCCACCTCTCCTGATCCTGCAGTGGGATTGCTCCTTCTCTCATGGTTTTTTTTGCTGTACCTGTGCTTTGGATGTGGGGGGAAATGGGAAAGTAAAGATAGCAAAGGAGTAGTGTACTGACACATTGCTGTGTCCTGGCATTGGCCAGCGAGACGTTTAACATTGCGGAGGTGTGATAAAGTTGGTAATCTGGAAGGATTTAAGCTAACAGCTTGGAACTCCAGGGTGTACTGGTTGTCTGAGACAGCAGTGCAGTCATGGTACACATCTGCAAAACGACATGGTCAGCGCTCCTGCAGGTAGTTAGTAGGTGAAGGTACTGTGCTTTGTCTGGGAACTAGCATACTTCGCGTTGCAAATTTGAGTGTCAGTTTCTCACTGGTGACAATTTCATCCCTTCTGTGGTTCAGAAGCACAGATGAGCTTGGTACTACTATCTGCTAAGTCACTTTGGAAATCTAAAAACTTACCCAGATGACTCATCCTCAAAAAAGCCTATGTTTTGACAGTCCAGTTCTTGGAAAGTAATGGCATGGAACTGATATAAAGCTTGTGTGCCAGAAATTTGGCTTTGGTGCTCAAGTCAGGAAAAAAAAATAGTTTAGGATCAACTTAATTTTTTTTTTTTTTTTGTACTGAAAACAATGAAGATTGATTTATTTTTTCTTTATCAAAACAAATCATAGAGTCATGGAATCATAGAATTGCACAGGTTGGAAAACGCCTTCAAGATCATCAAGTGCAATCAAAATTCAAAAAGGCAAGGGGAAAAATTAGTGTCCAAATACAAAGTACTGTTCGATGTGGTATTTTCTTATTAAGCATTTTTACTAAGGCCAAAGTTGAGAAAGTTATTAAAGTGAGGAGCTAAAAAGTCACCTGGGAATGTTGAGGTATGACGTTTAAATGGTTTAAAAGGAGCCATCCTAAAACAGTGTTTTCAGCCAAAGCATCAGTCCAGTGCCACTAACCATTTAGGTTCCATTGGGCTTGCAGTTTCCCCCAGTATTTGAAAAAATTGTTGTGGGCTTTTCCTGGAATATATAATTCTGTAGTATGCCCTGAATGGGTGTCTTCACTGAATTGTACCAAAAAAAACACTTTGATATTGGTTAATTTTTGTTTTAGATACTTTTGCATTCTACTTACTACTTCTCCAAATCACCAGGGGACTTGTCATCTTAAGCTTTATTGGGTGCGTGAAGAAATGAATGTTGTGTTTCCTGCTTCCACTTCTAACAGTTACATCTACCTGCTGTCTTTGCATTCCTCATAGGTAACACAGGGGATCCTGTGAAGCTATAACAATAAATTTTAAAAAAGCTCACTGAAGGAAATAGTGGGAAGGTCAACAAAGTTAAGGAATCTTGTGGACGAAGAAGAAACAAATGGTTTTGGAAGGAACTATTGGCATTACTCCCACTCTCCTAGGTTTCTGTCAGGCATGGCTGGGGTAGCATACTGAATTCCTGCTTCTTTAATCTCTTTATCTCCATTTTATAAGTTTCAATTCATTCGCTGATGAACTTTGCCTTGATGAACTTTGCTTTTGTTATGGACAGCTGTGCTCCTCGTGTGTTGCTCCTTCCAAAACATGGGTTCTTCTGCAATTGTCATGCAATGCCATGTAATGTGTGTACATGCAATGCCATGTGAAATGCCATGTAATGAACCAATCGAAGAAGAAATACCATGCTTTGGGTTGTGGAATTCTGTCTTTTTTTAGCTTCTTCCTCATTTCCTCTTGCTGCTTTGTCTCTCCCACAGGTCTTTTCCATACTTCTGGCATTGTTTCTTTCTTCTCATGCTTCCTGTACAGGCCTGGGATGGCTGTAGTTCCAGGCCACGTGGCAAGTCTGCCTTGCCCTCTCTGCTGTCTGTGTGCTATCCTCTGTCTTTGGCAGCTCTACAAGTCAGATCAGAAGACAACTCTAGTTTCAAAGTACTTCTTTGCCTTAGTATTTGCCAGACTAACATTGGCTTGCCATCGTTCTGTTTTCTTCTGCAGCCTCCCCCTCCTGCCCCCTTGCTTTCACACTGTCCACTGCTGAGCAGAATGCTGAAGGTGTGTGTGCATGCCCAAGCCTGGTTGTACACCATTTTTATTTCTTTTAGGCTTTTGCTAAGCTGTACGTAGCCTATGTTTTGGGATGGAGTCTGCCCCAAATACACACTCTTTAGAGCTCAACCAGGCCTTATCTGAGCATATGGAACAAGGGTGCCAGGCCTCCTGCTCCGTTGGTTTTGGCACTGGTGCTGAAGCTGGAAGAAGTGGTGGCATGGGCTGCTGGTGCAGCTGTGCCTGAAAATGTGTGCGTGGATTTGGAATGGCATGCAGCCCCCCTCTGCTGGTGCTCCCCAGTGCTGCTGGGGAACTGGGCTGCCTTCTGCTTCAGCAGAACCTGCCTTGCCATCACTCAGGACAGGAGGGCACTGTGTGCTGGGGGGGGGGGGGGGGCGGAAAAAAAAAAAGCAAACAGCTGCTGTGGCACATTTGTCATTGTTGTAGTCATAATCTCAGTGTGGCTTTAGCCAGTGTGTTAATTCTGTACTGTAAGTAGTTTGGAGTAAGAACTTTTTACACTTCTACTTTTATATTTTAATACACTTATGATGACTTCACATGCTCATTAATCTGAAGATAATCCTTCTGATTTGTGGACAGCAGGACACAATATACTTAGCTTTATAAGTTTATCATTACTCAATTAGTTTTACTTCCCTAATAGTTGCCATTTAGTTCTCTTTTTTTACAAGAGCTTTATTCTTAGTAATTGTAATCACACTATTATGCAGTTAAAAGGTAGGCATCTGGAATAATTTACCATTGTCAGCAGTCTCAAAATGGGTACCCTGTAATTATTTGGAGTTTTAGTTCTCCTGCTGTTACAGATTGGGAAATCATTATAAAGTGGGAAAAATAAAGCAGCTTGTTTGGGGATTTGCAGAGTCCACTTTTGAATCATAAACACCAGCGTGTTGGTTTGATTTCTTTAGCTGACTATAAAGTTACCTGAAATATCTCTGTGTGGCACGGTAATGTGTTGGCAGGCAATGCTGTTACCTTTCTCTCGTCTTCCTAGACAGAGGCAAAACAACTCTAGCTTCTAGCACCTCACCTATTTTAATCTGATGAGGAAATGTGCCCTGGGAAAGCAGACTTCCCACCCTGGCAGGTGTCTGCGTGGCATGACTTGCAGGTAGTTGGGTGAAGGATCCTTCTTGGTAATTTTGGTATTTGCTGTGCCAGTGTAGGTAGAAACACAGTCAGAAAATCAAAGCAAGTAGCTCATCTGTGCCACTTTCGGTTCAGTCTTGGTTATACATTCAGACCCAAAGTGATGTAGAAATAAGGCTGCATTTTTTTTTTGTGTGTGTGTGTGTGTCTTGGTATCTTTTAGAAAGTGCAGAGAAATACAAATTAGGCAATGAGACCTCGGGGCGGTGGTTTTTGGGGGGGGGGGGGCGGGCCGGGGGTATACAAAACAGACTGTTTTCTGGAGAACAACTGGGCCTTGTGTAAGTTTTAAACAAAACAATTTCTCAATCAGAACCCATCACTGTGAAATTTTACTCTCAGAATTATGAAGGAACATTAGAGAGAATGGAATAGTGTTCCCTGGGAGGATGGTGGGAGATAGCCTTCTGGTTGTCTTTGTGAACTTGTTGGCTTCTGGTCTGCTATGAGGGATCTGCTGCAGTACCTGTTGAACAGTAGTTGGCAGTTCGCCGTCTCAACCACTTGGAAATCCACAGACATCAAATTAAGAAACTTCAAGCCCAGGGTAATAGGTGTTGTTACCATGCTGAAAGCCAACTTTTGCTGTAAAGCTTTATGAAGGAGCTATAAAGCCTTGGAAATAGAAAGGAGCAAGTTAAAATAGTGTAGAATGTTCATTGCTGTTGAAAGTGCAAAGTGTCTTATCCGTGATTTGTGGTTTTCTTGCTTTTTGTGTAGAAGCTGAACTTTCTGACATCGTATTTCTTGGTGTTGTGGTGTTTATTCACAACAGCACACTGCTTCAGCGAACGTGAGAAATGCAGAAAACAGCTCGCTGCTTCTTACGCCTAGATTGTTCAGAAACTGTTCTTTCAGACTGTGGGATGGTGACTGTCACAGTAGTGTAGCTGAGCCTTTGTTGTAAGTTACCTCAGTTCATTTGCAGTCCTAAAATTTGAAGCTGACTGGGCCCCTGCAAAGGCTTGTACATCAGTGGATTGATAACTTCACCAACTTATACAGGCTAGGAAGACTCTAGGAAGACGGGGGGTTGGACTCGATGATCTCTGGAGGTCCCTTCCAACCCCTACAATTCTGTGACTCTCAGAAACCTGAATGGCATGTGTAAAGAAGGTGACCTTTAGTCAAAACTGATCTGACATTCTTATGTACGTTCTCAGTATTTCTTTTTTTGTAGGTAGATCATTTGCCCCCCGCTACTGTAACGTTTCTCTCTGGGAACTAGTAATTTTCTTAGAAGGAATGAAGAATAGTCTCTTCTTTATGTATCTCAGCAACCTTGTGTCAATAATAAGGTTACCTTTGAACTGAAATGGGTAGACAGTCTCAGCTTTGCAAAGTGGACAAAGCAGTAATAGGTGAGCAGTTCATGTTCTGCTTTTTTTTTATTCTCTGCTACTTTCTGCCTTATTGGTAGCACATGTATATTTATTTTCTGAGTGAGACTTTCCCAGCTGTTTTTCAATCTTCTGTGAATGCTTATGCATAAGCTAGCAGAAAGTTAATAGTTTTTCCTGTTTTACTGTCCTTTATTCCTCTTTATGCCTTTTGAATGCTGTCGTGTTCCTGCAGTACGGTTTACCTCCTGATTTACAAGGGCTCTTCTTCTTTTGCCAGAGGCTCCAAAGTGGGATTGTTCTTAATAGTCTCAGACTTACAGTAGCTTTAGAGACCAGTTTTGAGTCTTTTCAAACATCTGCGATCAACTCCTGCAAAGTTATTTAAAAGCTGACATTGTTTGGCAAGCAGTGGATCCAAATGGTAATGCTTCAAAGAATTTAGGTTTGTTGGTGTGCTGAGGTCTTGACCTTTCCTGTTAAGCTGCTTCATTTGTTTCCGCAGTTTCTGGTTATAAGTCAAGAAACAGCCACCTGGCATCCTGCTTCCCCTGGTGCTCTGGCCTCTGTGAGCAGCTTTGAAGCATTTCTTCATGGGCAGCAGATGGGCTTTGGGATGGGATTGGGCAACTTCATACAGTGCTAGAGCTGTAGGTACTTGTTTCTTATTAGTGAGAACAGAAATGAGTTTGGCAGTCATGTATCAATGCAGAGTTAACCCATGTGCAAATTAGTGTATGGACTTGAATGCAGTTCCTTGGTATTTAGGACATGGGTCCTTGCTTGAGCAGTGAGTCTGGAATACCTTTAGAACAAGGAGAGACTTAGGAGACTTATTTAACTCCAAGCAAGTAGGCTGTGTGATGTGTTTAGCAGTGGAGAAAGGAAAAAACAGATGTGTGCTTGTTTTTGTGTTGAGGATCCTCTGCATGGGGTCTGAGATGTGGAGATTCCTGTGTTCTACAGTGCCTTTCAACTCCATAGCCACATAGTGCTCTTTGATAAAAGATGTCATTCCCACAAGCAATTGCCAAGACCTGTGCACTTTTGAAGGCTCTCAAACCTTCTCACTCTTTTTTTTTTTTTTTTTTTTTTTTGGTCAAGCTTCTTATACTCAAAGTACCCACGGTCTCAAGGATTTCCACGATGGGACCACTCAGAAGCCATTGTCACATTCTGTAATCTGGGTGTTTTATGAGCAGATGGGATCTCTGTATGCATCTCACTCAGTTTGAAGACCTTTAGCAGTTGTTAGTGCACAATCAAGCTGAGTCTGGAGAGGGTTGTGGCATAAATGACAAAACAGATTGATTTTTATTGGAGAATTACTTGTCATGATAGGGTACTTTTCTTTGATAGTAAATTCATTAAAAATGTTTATTATGTGTGGTAGAAAATAAAACAGTAATTTTAAAGTTCATGTATTATGCTTGCCTGATTTGCTGCTAAGCCACTGCTTAGAATATGAAGGTGTGCTTTGCATGAGACGTAGGAGCTGTGGATGCTAGATGTCCCTCTGACAGATCAGGTTGTGTTTGCTGGGATTAGTGCAAAAATTACTGTGCTGTTTGCTCTCTACTTGAAAAGTGGAACAGTCTGATGAGACACAGCGGTGATCATGCTGTACTGATCAGAATAAAAAGTTTTGTCTGCAGATGTTTTCTGCATTGAATTGCATTGTCTTACTGATTGAAGTTGTGACTTGACATTTTGCAGTTAAGGGCTGTACAATAGACTTACTGCCAAAAAAAGGTAAAGACCTGAACAGAGCAAGAATGAAGGTGCTAACTCAATAAGCATAAACATGTAATTCCTGTATTTTTTTATGGGATTGGAACAGTAACATGTTGCAATGCCCTTAGGAAGTGCAATACCATAGAGCATTTTGCAGCTTCTTTTCATGTTGTGGCTTTAATGTGCTCATTTTGTTTTTGTGCTTGCTCGCCTGTTAGTGCTTTGTGCCATGTGCATCATTGATTTGTGTCTAAATTTTGATTCCTGGCAGCTGGAGGAGTGTGGGGATTTGAAGGGCCTGTGCTTGACCTACTCCTTGACCCATGCTTTATGTTCTTTGTTGCTGTTAACTGCCTTTCTTCAATAGTTATTGTCCCATTTCTGTCCTGATGTGCTCCCTCTTATTCACAGCCTTTGCTGCAAGCAGCTGTCTGCAGCCCATGAGGTGCCTGCTGTCTGCTTAGGTATTTCTGTGGCCTGCTGGTGACCTACTTTCTGGGGCATTTAAATTCTCCTTCTGAAAAGGGGGCATTGCTGCCCTTTGTGAGTGGTCCCAGTGTTGCTGGGATAATGTGTCTGGTCCTCCAGATTCATGTAGACACTCTAAAACAATCACCAGCACACTCCTCCATCCCCACATTTTCAGGCTTGCTTGGTGTTTTTCATCTTGTAAGCTGTTAATGCCTTCTGCTGAATTTTACAAACTGTGGAATGGTAAGGTCAATAAATAAATAAATGTGGTGGTAGCCACAATTCCGTGTATTGTCTACTGCTCACCATAGGCTGGGGCAGCGCTTCACGCTTCCTGATTTTTCTCTAACCTTTTGCCACTGTTCTGACAAAAGCTGTGTCTTCCAGCCATCAAAGATTGTTCTTTTGAAGTTCTGTTGTTCCTTGTGTGTGTGTGTGTGTGTGTGTGTGTGTGAGAGAGAGAGAGAAATGTCACTGTGGTGTGTGTGTGTGTGTATGTGTGTGTTTGGAGTTCCCACATGGGACTGGGAGAGGAGCGCAGGTCAGCTGGTGAAGGTGACCTTGGACTCCAGAGGAGTCCTTGGTCTGCAAGTAGCAGCCGTCCATGACATGGAGAGCTTGGGAAGCCCCAGCTTAAATAGATCAGTTTTTGAAGAGCGCAGAAGCGAAGAGCATCACTTATTAAGTGAACACACATTTCTGGTTTATGAGGGTCATTAAGATGCAAAGCTTTACAGATCTTTGTCCTCAGAGCCACATGTGAAAATGCTGTGCCTACAGAGGCTTGTTCCTTTTCCCTTTCTTCTTAATGACCATGGGGGGTTAAAAGCAATGGATTGACATTTTAACTTGGTGAACTCTGGTTGGCTCCTTGGTTTTGAAATAAAGGAGGAAACAGTAGAATCTAGAGGAGGTAAAGTCTTAATATAGTACTTAATTGCAGTATTTTTTGAACTGATGCAAAATACCGAAAGCTGACTTCCTGCTGTTTTTTTTTTTCCTCTCCAACTCATTTTTCTCCCTTTTCTTACCCACTAGCTATCGTACCCAAGGAAGCAGACAGGGCTCCGGGTGCCTGTTGGTTGGGCATCAGAGCCCACATGCCAGCTGTAACGTAGAGGAGTTTTTTGGCGGTGGATGTTCTGTTAATTAACCTATGGAACAGAGAGTGTTTCACATGGTTCTGCTTTATTTAATAGTAGGAAGTTGCAGTGTTGTTTACACCAGAAGAAACTGGCATATAGTCTGCTTTGCATTGGCTTCAACACATTCCAGATATTTTGTAGGGGGACCCGATTTCTGCAATAAGCTTTCTAACTACTAATCTTAGTAATGCTAAAATTTTTGAGATGTTGCCAATTTGGATCATCTAGTATAATTTTTTTCATATTGTCTGTGTTTTATTTTTTTAACAACACACTTTAATAGAGCATAAATATTTGCTAGTGCTGAGGAGCAGGCCACAGATAGACCAAGAATGCTTCTTTTTATTAATAGCACTATATGGTGGAAGTGGCATTTCATTTTGCATGCCTGACCAAGAGTGCTGGTGATATGAGACAGATGCACAAGCTGGGTATTTTGGAAGGTACAGCAAGGGGAATTCTGCAGGCTGTCCTCGTGATGCCATGGTCAGAATGTGGAAATGATCTGATGTTGTGGGGACTTTCCCCCTTTTTCTGTCCGCAGATAGGGATGTGCTTGGAAATGTAACCAGTGTTGTGTATGGGGAGCTGGTTCTCGTTTCAATAAACATTTAGATATACTAATGGTTTTTACTAATGGGGGAATGGTTTAATGGGGAAATATTGGTAGTAGGTTGATGGTTGGTCTGGATGGCCTTGGAGGTCTTTTCCAGTTTTCCAACCTTGGTGATTCTGTGGGAAGGAAAAGCTCCTACTGGATGGTTGGTGTAGGTGGCTGGAGTATTGAAGCGTACGGATGGAGATGAAAATGCCTAGGTGCAGTGAGTTAATAAAACATGAATAAATGGTAAGTCTTCAGTGTTTTTGTAAGAAAAAAGTTCAGTATTTCTGTAGAAAATATATGTCCCGTATCAATATATTCAGTATCGTGTGTTGACTCCATCAGATGGCAGACAGTCTGGTAGGCTACTGCTGAAGGATGAAAAGCTTTGTGGAATGACACTGAAACAAGGAGAGGAGGAGCAAAAAGGGTATGCCGCATCCTGGCTGGGAGGGGGTAGAACCAAGAGCAGGGTGATGCTCTTATGAGATGGAGAGGAAGTGATTTGGGGATAAAGCTGCATTTTCTGTGATGCTGTTTGGTTACTGGCTGGTGCTTATCTTTTGCTTTCCCCCATGATGTTTCAAAGTGGCCCTAGGGATGGGAGCGCAGTGTTTGTCCCTTGCTCCTGGAGCCTACTGCAAGCATAGGAAGATTGTGTTGCAATTTCATGGTGGCATTGTGCTTTAAAGTACCTTAAAGAAAAGTGAAGCCTTCCTCTTTTCCTTTCTTTCTCCTTCTAAATTGTATTTCCATGGCCGTATGATACAGCTTGTGAAAATGCTATTTGGTGACATGAAAAATTGGAGATTCTTGGGAAGCCAGTGTGTATTGTTCAAATTCTGGATAGCTCCCACATACCTGAGAAAGTCTTGCATGAAGTTTTCTCTGCTGGGGGAGAGAATTAAGACTTTTAATAAGTGTGGCAATCAACAGCAGCTCCAACCTTTCACCCTGTAAAATTAAAATTAAGATAGCAGTGAGAGCTGGGCTTGGTGTGTTGATCCAGCAGAAGTTTGGTGAAAGGATTTTGAAAGAAGATCACGTGTTATTTATTTTCATAGAATGGCTTGAGTTGGAAGAGACCTTGAAGATCATCTATTTTCTAGACCCTGGGAACTTACTATGCTTAAAGCTGTATGCTTAAAGGTTGCTTTCTGTTTGAAGATTAGGGCTGAAATTGACAAAAGAGAAAACAGACGGTCCAGGCTGATGTTTCCCACTCTGTTGTCAGAGCTAGATTTTGCAGCTTTATATGGCGTGTGAGCTTAATGATGTCATGGCTTCTCTGGAGGGACAGACACTATCCGTTGCACTGTCCATGCTAAAGAGAGTAAGTTAGAAGCAGGTTTTCATTTATTTATTTAAGTTTTAGATATGAGTTTTCTTTCTTTTGTTTAGTTACCTTTTTAGCCATTGTTATTTTATTTTCTGTTTTGGGGAGGGTTTTAGTGCTTCCCAGGTGCAGTGTAAAGGCTTCTTATTGGCCTTAAGATCTGTTATACAAATCTTATCTGTATTAAAAGCCTGTACTCGTTCATTGCAAGAGGAAATCAGAAGACTTGGATTAATAAGGAAGCAGCAAGAGTTGACTATTGTAGGAAGATAAGCGCTCTTAATTATTAAGCAGGTCAAACAAAAGAGCCACAGGGCTCTTTTGTGCATCTTACTGAACTGTTCTAACTTAAAATGTTTTTGGTCAAGTTGGAAATTTTTTTTGGCTGCAGCTGTAAATAGAAGAGGGAAATAGTTGGCTGCAATGATTTTTGACAAGAATGTAACTTCCTATTACTCTGAGCTTTGCAGCCCCTTTGGGTTTTCTGTCAATAACCTCCTGTGTTCTCAGGCTAGAGCAAGATGTGCCTCGCGGGATATGTGTTGCGTTGCTCTCACTTGTGAAAGTGAAACGTTTGAAGTAGCATTGCTACTGAACTGACAGAAACTGGCCCTGAACCTTGGGAGCTTTTTAAGTAAGATTGTGCTTGATGAAGTGATTTTTATTTAATTCATCAAAATCAGAATGGCGGTTGATGCATTGAAAGGCTGGTTTTATTTGGACTGGAATCTCTTCTCTACTGTTTTGGTCCTCCTTAATGTTAATTTTTGAGTTTCAGCATCTCTCCTGTTGCAGGCATTCTGCAGAAACAGCAAGTGAATGCGTTGCTAATTTTAAAGAAATCAGTTTAATTGAGGCTGGTATGATAGAATTGGTACTTTATTTTCTTGGTTCTTTGTCATTGTTAGATTCCTGATTATATTGGTACAGGTTGATACCTAAAAGCAGTATAAATCACTAACACCTTTTGCCACATTATTGTTTGAAGGGCATAATTGAATACTTGGCTACGGGGCATGCAAAAGTTTATGAAAAGAAATTTACCTTCCTTGTCCTTAGGTACAGTGTAGGTGAGTATATGGTGAACTTTTTGCCTTTCTTAAGATTGTTTTATTCTCCTCCTTCACAAGAGTGTGCTGTAAAATCTGATTACTTTCAGTGAGGCACTTTGAGATCTGGGTAGAGAACGGTTATCTAAACGTCATGATGCTCCAGTGCAAGACTTAGAGCTCGGGTAATGCTTGGCCTGAGAAGGCTCTGTGTTGTCACTGCAAAAGCCCATTCCCTTTCTCTAGGTACTTTTTTCAGGTTACAGGCTCTGGCTTGGAGCTTGGATAAACAGTGATTATAAGAGGCCCATAGCTCCTGTTAGAACAGTTTTGAGTTGTGAGGGGTCAGCACTCTTCAAAAAGATGTCTGTTTTCACCTGTAGACTAGACCAGGGTGCTTCCAGGTCAGTTTTTCTTAATACTCTTGTATATCTGATTTAAGTTAACATCTTAAAAATTATGTGATCTTAGTGTTAGGTTTTGAAGAACAAACCAGGGCTCTGCAAGCAGTTTTAGGTTTTTGAAGGCTTTGGCAACGTTACTTGAGGAAGGGGGGGAAAAAAGCATGAAGTTGGCTAAAAGTCTCTGAGGTTTGAAAAACAATACCAACTGACTTGTGTGCCTTTGGGATTTGTGCTTTTATTTCACTCTCATGGAGTAGAAGCATTCATAAAAAGAGCTGAACAACAATATTTTCTCATAACTCCCAAGTTCCAGCACCTAGTGATTCAGGATAGAACAGTGAGAGTGCCATGGCTTCTGAGGGAGCCACTGATTCATTAGGCAAGTGATTCTAAATAAAAGTAAATGCGATAGATTTGGTGATAATAAAACAGATTGCAAAGAAAGAGGAAAAAAAAAGGTGAATTACAGGCTTTATTTCAGATAGTTGTCATCCTCATAGGTACTTAGAGGTGATTCTCTGTACTGTTGCAAAAATGAAGAGGCAGTTGTTTCACTGCAAGAAAGAAAAAGGAGAATGAAGGTAGTAGGGGCCTGCCCAGATACTCCGGCTTTGCTGATAGCAATGGAGATGCTTCCAAGGAAAATGTTTGATGTGCATTGGAACAAGTGGGCCCAGGCTGAACATCCAAAATGAATAACTAATGGTGTATCTCTGCCTGAATAAAACAGTACTTTGTGTGTATGTGTGCGTGTGTGTGTGTGGCCACAAGTCACAGGTTTGATCTAGGCCAGTGGTGCCTGAGTACCTGATTTGCACAGCCCATGTGCTCACTGTGTGCAAGAGTGACTGAACCATGCCCACAGCTGGAGGAGCCTCTGCAGTGCCCTCCCAGGGCTCTGCTTGGGGGCTTTCAGGACTTTTTCTGCCCTCTGGTTTTTATAATCACTTGGGAAGCCTCGCTTAATGAAGCAGCATGAAGGTGTTGTTAATGCTTTCTGTGTGGCACTAGTCTTCCTTTTTGTCAGAATCCCTGTTCTTAGTTTGTTGTTGAAGCAGGCTATCCAAGATGCCTAAAAATTACAGGCTGCATCTGGAGCATCTCTAGAGAGCTTTGGTTGTTGCTTGAAATCTGGGTGGCTGAGGGATTTTGAAAGAAGAGGTTTCAGAAAACAATTTCAAATAAACCGAAGTCATTGTGAATTCATTTCTTAATGTAGTACAGATTTCAGTTGTTTCAGAAATTGAGGATTGATTTACGGGAGGGAATAATTTCATTCTGTTGTTAAACATGCTTTATTGTGCTGCTGCTCAAATATAAACCACGCACGCATCTGGAGAAGAAAACGTTTTCTTTTCGTCAAGATATCTATTACAGCATCTTGTAATAGATGCTCTTCTAGAGTTCTGCAGGGCTCTTACGGTAATTTTTATCACACTGCATTTGTTGTCTTTGGGTGTTTTTCAAGGAGTCTATCTAGGTGTGAAGAGAAAAAAAAGTAAATTTGTGTTCTTATATTTACATCCCGTTGTGAGCACTTTCCTGATTACAAATTTAATGCAGTTATCATTTTGTACTAAGTGAAAATAAAGCACTGCTGGCTTAGATGGCTACTCTCAATAGTTCTTATATAAACCTTCTTGCAGAGTTATATAGGAAAGGACTAGGTGGTGAGGTGAGCAAAAGTTGCCTGGTAGAGCTATGACTGGTTGTGGAAGCCTGGAGACGAGGAGCTTGGCTTCACTCAGCTGGCTGGAGGAAAAAAAAAAAAAGGTTGCTTGAGCCAGCTGCCCCCTGAAGTCATGACTCCCACCATAAATCACAGGGTTTAGTTTTGGAGAGAAATTGTCTTGTCCACTGATTTATCAGTGATCAGCTCTCCTTGCCTATTTTTAGCCAAAAGATGCAAGATAGCAGGCATGCAGGCAGAGCAGTTTTACAGTGGTAATGCTGTGTTGGCATCTGTGCTGTGGTGTGCTCCCTGGTGTCTGTAAAGCAGCACTCTTCTTCCACAGGCAGTGGTGCACTCTCACAAAGCCTATGAAGGAATCCTGGTGACGAATCGCCTGTCCCCAGGCGTGTGGAGATAGGCAGTGAGTCAGTCCTTCCCCTCTTCCCTCAACAGTGCAGCACTAAGTATAGCAGAGGCTTTTTGCCTTCTAAGTTTTCAGTGCTTGAAACCCTTATTTTTCTTCTTTTATCTGCTGAACTTTTTTTTAATTTTTAATAAATCACCCGTGGCTTGTGGGGTGCTGGGTAACCTAGGTCTGTACAACTGGGGAAGAGAAGACTGAAGGGGGATCTGATCAGTGTTCATAAATGTCTAAGAGGAGGTGGGAGGCAAATGGGTGAAACCAGGCTCTTCTCAGTGGTGCATAGCAATAGGACAAGGAATAATGGCCTAAAACTTAAACACGGGAAGTTCCATACTGACATGCAGAAGAACTTTTTAATGGTATGGATGGCAGAGCACTGGAATGGGTTGCCCAAAGATGTTGTGGAGTCTCCTTCTGTAGAGAGCCTCATCTGGATGCCTACCTTGTGCAACTTGGTCTAGGTCTAGGTCTTGGTCTGCTTTGGCAGGTGGGTTGGACTTGACGATCTCTTGAGGTCCCTTCCACCCCCTGCTATTCTATGATTCTGTGACTATGGTTTGCAGAAGACTTTAGTTCAGCTGCTGCTGGGATCTGTTACCATATCTGCATTGATTTCTCCTTAATTAATAAATCCATTCATCAGAATAGTTTTCGTGTTAGCAATATTCAACAGTGCTGACAATACCTGGGTTCTGTTAATGTGTCCATCTCCTTCGTGTGCTTTTTGTTTATCAGGAGTAGTCTGGGGGATGAATCTGAAATCGATCCGTAAATGTTTTTTTAAGTTTCGTTTCTCTGTTTCAGTTTACATATATGAATTGTGCTTTCTTCTGCAGTATACATGCTTTTGTATCTCAGAGCCTCATCCCTGTGGGTTGTAGAATTCATACACTGAGCATATGAAGTGCCAAAATGCCAAACATAAAAAGTCAGATTACAATTCTGTGAATATAATGGAAGCAAACAAACAAAAAACCAACAAAAGAAGTCAACAACCATTATACTGTCTGATCAGCATCACTTGAAGAGGACCTCTTGCATGTTAAGGAATCCTGACCCTTTTGTCTGCTGCTTCCCACAACTGCATGGATAAAAAAGCACAATTAAATGCCCTCTTTGTTTTTTTCTCTATCTGTGGTCAACAAAGGGCATGAGAGAGGGTAGGAAGGGCCACTTTTCACAAGTGATGTTTTTCCCAACTACAGGTGTTGCTGTATGAATTATCAGATAACAGGCATCCTAATTGTAGAATCTGAAGTTATCAGCTAAAGAAAGAGGGATAACAGGAATGTTTAGAGGAATTGATGGGAGGAAAAAAAAATCCTTGCAGTGAGCTCTGAACTTCAGCTCAGCTGCCATTTGCCCTGCAGGTTGCTGGGGGTTCATATATGTCTATGTATATCTGCATGTATGTGTGTGTGTATATACATGTATAAGATGGATTGACTCTTCTGACGTTTTCTAAAAGAAGACAATTTCTTCAGAGTAGACTTGGTCTCCTGTTTGCAGTTTTATGGGAACACTTTTCTTGTGTTCAGTGAAGTATAAATAATACCTCACTGGAACAGAATTTCCTTTTCTGTTCAATATGGGTGGAGGATGGGTAGAAAACCTGTTTGATTATTTGGAGGAAATGTTTGTGAGTAGTATGTATTACATATAAACCCTCATTTTGGGGACTGCAAGTATTTAATAAATAAGTTGTGCTGATCTGGTTGTCTACTGATCTTCTCTAGTAGTAGCAAAGAATAACAAAACTTAAAGAAGGAAGGTCAAAACACTTTCAGCTGCTATCTAGCAGCACTTCATGCACATGTGTGATTAGCATCGCTGTGTTGGAAGCCCTGGGCTAGTCCCATCAACAGAACACCAACATGTCCCCCAAACCTTATGCAACACCAGCAGTTCTGTGTCCCTCTGATGTCCTGTTCCCCACATGTGAACACCTACAGGAATTCTTAGCAGAGGGAATGGGATGCCCTAAGGTCTTACAGCTTGTTGAACAGTCATTGTGAAGGTAGCTGTCAGGCGTTCCTTTCCCCTCTTCCATTTTTCTCCTGTTTCCCTCCAGTTTGGACTGTTTGTCCCCTGAGATTTCAGAATTTGAAAGATGGTGCTCTGTCGGTCAGCCTGAGAAATGGGAGAGGAGTGGAACCTGGCTTTGCTAAACAGGATGGTGGTGGAAAAGCAATGAGGTAGAAACCCTATCTCCACATTAGGGAGTTGTTTCAAGACTTCCATTCTTAGGCTGATATTTGTGGGCTGTTCCCAGGCCTGTTACTTTCTCATGAAAGTATGTACTTTTTTGGGCATACAGTCTGCAGCCAACAGGTTTTTTGGCATAATTTGAAGTGAATCCATTTGTGAGATTAGGTTTGTTTGTTTGTTTATTTTAAAGTAAGTGTTCTGTTTTACAAGTGACTTCAGTTTTTAAGCCTCTTAATATATCTGTCTTTGAAACATTCTTCTGTGTCAAATGCACTGCTGAGATCTGGTTGGCAGCCTCGGTTGGTTGGGGTTGGTGCATGAGAGTGTCCTGCCAGACTCCAGCTCATTTGGAGAGATGTGGTAGCAGAGTTGTGCTTCTGGTGTTGATGGACCAGCCCCTTTCTCTTTATAGCAGAGGGTTTGGGTAGGTAGAATGGCCGCCTGCCCTTTTCCCCTATTCCATCCCAACGTCATGTCAAAAGAAAATCAAACCTTCAAAAGCAGTAGGTTTTTCCTTGCGTAGGCTGTGCCGTTTAGTGCGCACGGCTCTCCGGTTATTTTCTGGCACCGCTTCCTGGGTGCTGATGGGCACTGCAGGTGCTGGGAGTCGGCTGCCAGGCTGGACTGTGAGCAGCTGGAGGAATGTAGCTGCTCTGCTTTTGGGGCCAGCTGGGGCTCATAGAGGCCTCTCAGGATGCAGGGCAGAAGCAGCTGCCGTCCCATCCCCTGGGCTGTGGGGTTCTGTGGGTAGAGGTGCTCAGCAGGTCTGTATCAGCAGTGTGTGCTGTAGCCCAGAGTGCTCCCGGCTTCCACTGAGGCTTAAGCACAGCCCTTCTAGGTCCAGGCTGCCATTTCCAGAACAAACGGGGTGTCAGTCCTGAGGTGCTGCTGCTGCTGTCACAGGGCTTCTCTTGTTCTCTGATCAGGGAAGGGGTGGCTGTTACAGCTGTCCGAACCGCAATTCAGTGCTTTTTACAAACTAGGATATCCCTAGTTCAGTGGGATGCGGCTTCCTGTATCCCTGCTGCACTGGGTGCCTATTATAGGGTTAGGAATTAAGGAGGAGAGCTGGTGCTGCAGGAATTTCCAAGGAGACAGATTATTAAGTTAGAGAGCGCTTGGCTTCTTGACCTACTTCTTGGAGGGGTTCTAAGTGGGAAGAGATACTACAGCAATACCCGTGGGATATGAGAAACATGAGAAATGGTGATGGGGTTCAAGATGGTCCTATAGTACATAAACCACATAGCTTAACTTTTATTTTGTTGTTTATGTTTGTGCATATTGAGAGTCCTTCAATTTTCATTTTTAAGAAATATGTTTTACCTCTGACATTTTGGGCTTTTGCTGTAGAAGCAATTTTGATTTATCTGCTTGCAACAGAAGCACTCTGACTTTTATGCTAGGCATGTCCCTGAAGCTGATTTCTGGGGGAGAGTGGGAGGCAATGGGGTGCTGTGGTATCTCTGGACATGGTGTAGGCACTGGCTAGGGCACAAACAGGGTGTTCGGGAAGAGACTTGACCTTTCACCTAGGTTTTGGGGTTCTGCATCATCTGATCCTTTGTTATTTTCAGCAGCACTCCAGAAGTATCACCTGGGTATGTATAACATTCCTACTGCTTCAACAGCAAGGGAGTTTGCTCCCTCTTGGGAGAAACGTTATTAGGAGAATGATGATCTTAGGAGTAATAAACCAGATTCTTTTCCTGACGGGTAATGAATTATGATGGCTCTATTGGTTTGGAATACAACAGAATTATGTGAGTACTTTAATAGAGAAAAGGTGCAATATTACAGAAGCATTTTTAATCTGGGGACCAATTAACTGTACTACTGCTTGTAATGCAGAGCACCTGGATGACTAATGGTACCACAGCCCTTCTCTCCTACCTCACGCTTATCCTTGCTGGGTTGCTGATTAGCATCACTCAGTAATGATTAAGCTGGCTCTGGCTAGGATCCATAAAGATTCTGTGGATCTTTATGGATCTTCTAGGGAAGTTTTTAACAGCACAAAACTGGGTACGTAGCTGTAATGAGCAGGGCTGGGCTTGTTCACCGCTTGGTGAGAAAGTGAAGATATGCTAGGACTTCTGTCTGCATTACCGAGCATCAGCTCGTATTGAAATAAAGTGAAAAGGTGCTAGAATTGACAAACTTCACTGTAGATTTTCCAAGGGAAAAGGAAAGATGATGATGACATGCATGTTTCCACGTATTTCTTACTCTCTTCTGCATATAAGAAATGAGTTGGATTTTGTATTAAAGCCAGTTAGGAAAGGTCTTCTTTTGGTATTGGATTTTCACAAGCTGCTGTTTGCTTTTCTACATGCATGTCTCTGCTCTGCTGGTGCAAGTGCTTCTCTGATTAAACCATGGGTCTGTTCCACGCTGATACAGTTTTCATTTCTCAGGACTCTTTTATATGGATTCTCCTCTGTAGTTCGCTGCCCAGGCTCAAATACAGGTGCCTCACCGTGACTGAAGAAATGCAAGAAAGGGAGGCTGTTTGAGCCAGCAGTGCCTCTGGAGTGAAATGTGTATCAAGCTCAGTTTATATTAGTATGGGCTTTCCAGTATGTGCTGTTTTACCTTTTTAAAAGGTTGCTCTCATGTCAGGGAGAAGAACGTATGAAAAGGTTTGGAAATAGTGTTTAGCATAGCCAGTAACATATCTTCTTTCTCTGCTGTGAGTAGTGTTGTGACCTCTAAATACTAATTGTAGCTTCTTGTCTCCTTTTTTCAGTTTCTCAGCAAAAATGCCTTCAAATGGGAAGGCCCTACACTTTCACCCTTCAGTTCTGCATTTTGGAATGCAGTGAGTATCTTCCACTACTGTTATTTCAATTAAGTGAGGAGGAACAGCTTTGCTGGGCTACCTTTAGGTTGAGGCCATCAGTGAAGATCATTCCATTCTCTGAAGAAAAAAAAAGAAGAAAAGAGGGATAGTAAGCAATTGCCATGGAGTTGGAATTATGTTTTGTACCTTGCTATGCTTTATAATGAAAAATCAATGTGGTTATAGAAAGCAGGAAAAGGGAGCAGGGAGCCGTAACACATGCTGGGTAGATACAGAACAGCCTTCTCAGGTGATTCCGCAAGATGGTTCTGATTTCTTCCCCATTCCATTGTTCGTTTCTTGATAAGTTCTCTTTCTAAAGGTGGGAGAGTTTGTTGCTTCCTTTGACTTTCAAAAATAAAATCAGAAAACCTCAGGCTAAACATTCTGGTGGAAAATATGATGGTTTCTTAGCTCTCTTTTAGAAGAAAGTTTTAAGAATTTCTTAAACGACAATTGGTATTCCATCAATAAACAAGCAAAAAAAAAGCAGGGTCCCCTTGTGAAAGGAATTTTCCAGAGAATGTGCTGTGTGTGTGTGTGTAAGTTGTTTTTAGGATATATTAACTCACACACTAGCCTTAAGATATCTTTGTTTTAACTGACAGAAGATGACTGGTTGATTTGTACTTTTGCTTAAATAAAAGATTTTTGTCTATTAATGGTTGGGTTGGATTTTTTCTTCCCTTCCCTCCCCCCCCAAAACAAACAAACAAACAAAAAAACTCTGTATTTTGAGTTGATGATTAACTTTGGCTGGGTGCACCAGTTGCATCCTAGTGTTAGCTACTGGTCTTTGTATGTTAGAGGATGGAATTTGCTTGTTTTCAAAAAATAGTTGCAACTAGAAAATTGTTTCATATCAACATGTTTCACTGTGATTTGTTTGGATGCCTTTTGTGCATGTTCTAAACTTAAAAATGTGAATAACTTCCTTCTCTCTTTTCCCCTTTTAGATTACTGGGATTGCCAAGAGCTAAAATGCTGCATGCCTACAATCCTAGTAGAGATAGGGAAGTTGTAGTGAATTCAGTGTTTACAGCTTCTAGGCAGTTTCATGTGTCTCCTGTACATAGCTGGGTGAGTGTTGATGTACTTCTGGAAAATACATAATGGCCAAGCCTTCATGCTTCCTTTGGCATGAACTTTTAATTACATGTTTTCTTTTTGTGCCTTTTTTTTTTTTTTTTTTTAGGACCTCCAATTTTTCTCTGGTTTTGCTAGCACTTTTCTGCTCATTTTTACTGAGACTGGTGAGGGAGAAGACATTCAAAACTTACAGCAGAAAATGTGTTTTACAGCAATCCAGAAAGAAAATAACTGTTCAGCATTAAATTGACTTCAAGTCTCATTCTGTTACATGCAGCATTATGCAGTCATCCACAAGTATGTGGGTGTTTATTGGTGTTCATTGTTGTATTGATAGAGTTGAGAGATATGGGCAGGTGAAACTTTTAGTGCTGAGGTTGGGACCTACAGATACAGCTCTGTGTGTGGGAATGTCTGTGGGTGAGTAGTGGGTGTTCTAACGAACTGCACTGAGCAAGCTGCCTTCTTTGTGGTCCCTGTAGGTGATTCCAGCTATGGGAAAAACTTCATTCAGAGTGCTTTTTCTGCCAACAGAAGAAGGCAATATTGAAAGCTCGTTATTTATAAATACCTCATCTCATGGAGTACTTTCATATCAGGTAACTTCACTTATTTTTCACTTGAGTTTTGAATTTGTGTTTTTAAAAGTTGTATGCATACATTTTGAACTTAAAAAAAAAAAGCCAACTTCAAATGTGTGTTGAATTCCTGATACCAGTCAAGTGAAATACTGTTTACAGTTCATCCCTTTTATCAGATCTTGCTGATCTCATGATTCCTTGTACAAGTATGCATTTCAAATCACAACTGCTAGTGGGGCTACCTGTGGTAGTAGGTATATTTGTATTTGTTTGTGTGTACTTTGAGTGTTAGGGTCCTGTCACTGCTGCTCGGCTCTGTCATAATGTTGCAGTCCTGAATGAACTGTTCTGGAATTTGTATTTATCATGGTGGAAAAAAAACCCACCAGGGCATTTAAGAAGTGTCTCAGGTGATCTTCAGCTTTTTTTATGTTTGCAGGTTTTTTATGTGTATGCAGTTTTTTATGTAAATACGCTGGAGATGCAATGTGAGGTGAAAGCTTAATTATAATGTGAAAATGGAAGTAGTGAGTTTTGAATGGAAGCTGTTTGCTATCTGATTAACCAGAGAAGTATAAAGTTGCTAGGTGTTAAGATTTTTATAAGGGATATTATACATTCCAAATTTTTTTTACTTTCATTTATTTAAATGAAATAAAAAGTAAGTAAAATAAAAAGTCTGAATTCAAGTCCGATGACTTAAAAACAATGCCAACTTTCATCAACCATTCAGTTATTCCACTCTCATAGTGAATTAGAAAACAAAGCTCCTTACAAGGAAGCAGAGAGAAGTTCACTGAAATACGCATTTTGGAATACGGATGTTGCCATTGGCTTAGCACATACTAAGGGTGATGCCAAATGTTGGGGGAACTTTGTATTATGGCCCTTTTCTTTTTTGCATCTATCTTCTTTGCATTCACCCCTAACCCCTTGTTTTTGTTACCTAGCCAGCTCAGTCACAGCTTTTTGTGAACAAGTGGTGGGGAAGCATTTGTCAGTGTCAGAAGAAACTGATTTTCTGGAGTTGGACTGCTGCTAAAATCAATAGCATGCTGTTATTGGCAGACCATTTCACTAGCCATATGTAAGGAATGTAACAAGCAGAAGTAACTGTCCATGATTTCAGCTTGTGTTACGTTTAAGAGTGTTAAAATTGGATCTAACTGTAGTGCTTATACAAGGTATGGCACCCTTGAGAGCTCAGAAGGCTTGAAATGTTTGATATTGCTAACACGTTTGTGTGTGAAGTGTGTATGAAGAAATTGCCTAAGTGGAGAGAAAGTAGCATTATATCAATGTCTCCACCAAAAAAGGAAACATCCCAAAAATGTTTCCCCTGTGTTGTTTTCTATCCATAGCTGTCATAGGTCTTCAGTGAACACTGTATTGTCCTTTTGATTAAAAACATTGGTGTTTACTTGTTTTTTTTTTTTTTTTTTTTTTTTTTTTCAATTTAAAAAAGATTTCTTTGCATAGAAGTAAGTGAAAAACCTTAAAGGATTTTTCATAGGAGGGGAAAACAAAGCAACCTGAGGTAATCTTACATCTCACTGTCATAAACTAATCTTGACAGAGTGGAATATGAATGCAGTAAAAAAAAAAAAAGTAATAAAAAATATAAACTTGCAAATCTTGCACTTCTCTGAATATTGCAGACTTCTGAAAACAAAATGATTAATCAGTATTTTACTTAGTTTTGAGGACAAAGCCATTGAATTCAGAATGCCCTTGGGCTTGGAACCGAGTTTTTCAGAAATTCCTGCATGGCCCAGTGATGACCGTAAAACTGTGGATGCTGTTGTTTGCTTTCTCTCCGTTTTAGACTCCCATGATGTGTAAATATTATATGCAGTTTTGAAAAGCAGTTTTGTTTTACATCATCATTTGTGAAGAAAATTTGGAAGGTGATGCCTCCATTCACTCATGGCTTAAAAACAAAACAAAACAAAAAACCAATAGTAGAAATGATAGAAGTGTCTGGTACTAGCTTAGCCAACTTGGATGCAATATAGAATTGCCATATTTTGGGTGTTTCTATTGTAATGAAGAACAGGAAGTGTTTCACAGCTCTTTCTAAGATAACCTGATGCTGTTCAGGTGAGCATTTTTCTTTTGGGTGCAGGTGAGTGAAGATGCTGCTGTGCTTCTTATGCGTATAATTACTTTGCACAGTGGAACTTTTGAAATCATATATGTTGTCTTTTAAAATAATGTAATACTTCCTGAGGTCCTTAGTAGCAAAATAGAAGCAAAATAGAACTGTGTATTGCTGTGATAACTGAAATAGTTAATGTTGACATAATGACTCATTTCTATTTTAATAACAGGTTTTTGGAGTGGGAACTCTGACATCTCTGGAAGAGCCTAGAATACAGCTAGCAAATGCCTACTTACTGCTTCCACACATTCAGAGCATCCAGGTGTCACGAACACTGGTACAGTAATGCATTTCAAGCAGAAGTGAAACCTACTCGGACATGAAAGAATTTTGTTTTCAGGTTGTTGGGGTACAGGGAATTTTAACAGAAATCTAAGTGACTGTGGGAGAGAGGAAATGAGATAGATAAGTAGTTTTACGGTGAGCTGGTGTTTCTGGTTTTATTGAGAGAAACATCTTTTGGCCTTTAGACTGTTTCCACTTCTGTGTGTTTCTGTGGTGTGTTGTGCTCTCAGTTGTGCTGATAAAACTACTTATGTTGCCCTTCTCTAAATCGAAGAGGAGAATCAATCTGTTTTAAAAGAAAACAAAATTCACTATGTTATTACATGACTGGGGAGAGAGAAGCTGAGCAATTTTTTTTTTTTTTTTAACTTTTCAATTTTTTACTTCAGACCCGTTTCCCAGGCTGGTTCACAGCTGTGATATGCATGAGTTATCACTTAATTAGAAATCATAGCATACTGCATTCTGATGAGAACAAGATTCCAGCTGGAGTATCCCCTCCTACTTCTGTTACTGCTGAAGACATCAGTGCTTGGTTTGGCTGGAACATGGAACTGTGAGGAATAAAATAAGATGGATTTAGGAGGCATAACTACTTAAATTGGAAGAGAAGCTTTAACAGTTCCTGAGATTTAGGTGCAGTTCCAGGCTGGACAGTTTGATTAGATGATCTTAGAGGCCTTTTCCAGCCATAATGATTCTGTGGTTCTATTTTTGTAGTCCTCTAGGGTATATAGACGTTCAAGTGAGTAACTAACTGGAAAAATTTATGATTCTGATTTCCTTCAAGTTTTTTATGAATAAAAACTTTTGTATTACGTATGGATTTAATTTTGTTTAAGAAAAAAAAGAGTGTTTTGAATATTTTAGCACATAACAGAATATAATCTTGTATCTAAATATAATCTATCTTGATTGCCTTCACGGTATCTTCTGTTTGTTTTTCCTGAGAAAAATTCTCACCTCAGTTCTTTTTTCTTTTTTTTTTTTTTTCCTGTTAAATGACTGAGTAGAAAAGTTTTGGGGAGCATTTGACATTTGCATTACTGTAATAGTGAGGAGCATTTTCCTCTGCTTTATTTCTCTAGAGTACAAGCTTGAGATCATGCTTGGCAGCACCACCTGGCACCAATCTTGTCCTAGTACACAAGATGCAAGAGAGCATTGACTTGGTTCTCCTAGCTCTGGGTATAATTTTCCTGCCTGGCTATAATTGGAGAATTATTCTTCAGTTCAGTGAATGCTGCCAGTCTGGAGGGAAATACTTCAGTGGCGCAGGCACATCTGTTGAAGGTGGTAGGCAAGATCTAAATCCTGAAAAGAAACTTGTGGCTTGAGTTTGAGTCCCATTTGTGGAAAAGATTTCTCTACAGATAGCTGTCTGCTCTAGAAGTGCCCTTTTTAGTTTTCTTTATTCCTGATTGGGATCCCATGAAAGCTGGTATGATTCCTTTTTGTCCAGCTCTTTTAGGATTGCAAGTTGTGTGGGGAAGAGGCCTGTGAGATTTGAGTGAATATGGACATGCAAACGTAAGGATACATGAATACTAAACCATGGAGATCTGAGTGAAAAAAACATTTAAAGCAAATCAGTCATACCTACAGAACTGCATGCTTGCTTACCTCTGTTCTCTTTTATCTGAGTAAAATACACTGCTAATGTTACTTGTGCTTACATGTTCAGGATAGCATAAGCTTCATTTGGGTCTGCTAAAGATACCCTTGCCTCTTATGCCTACTGATGCCACTTGGCAACCTGTGAGAAGGCTCAGTGAGGGCTGTATTGGTGCATCTCTCTGCACCTTTTCACATTCCCCTAAGGTCTGGAACCTACATCTGACTTCCAGTCTGAAT
Organism: Lagopus leucura; assembly: GCF_019238085.1. Taxonomy (NCBI): domain Eukaryota; kingdom Metazoa; phylum Chordata; class Aves; order Galliformes; family Phasianidae; genus Lagopus; species Lagopus leucura. The sequence continues at coordinate 164,375 of NW_024962264.1, forward strand.
TTCTTTGTAGCCAATTTGTATTTGTTTGTTGTGATGCACATTTGATTTTGATAATTCCTCCTGCTTCTGGCACTTAAATCCAGAGGTTTTTTTTTTAGGCAGCATCACATCTTTCAACTTTTCCTTTGCCATGCTGAGCAATCCATGCTCTGGCATCCTTCCCTGTGATGTGCTGGTCATTTCTTAGCCAAGCTGGCCACCCTTTTTTGCAGCTTTTCCAATTTGTAGCAACTCCTCTTGTAGGTGAGTGGCCTGAATTGTGCGTAAGGATATGGGTGAAGCTTTTCTTTTTTTGATTCTTCAGAGCCTAACTGTTGTAAGCATGATGTGTCCCTGCAGATTGTAGGTGAACTTGTAACTTCTGCAGTGGTGTGTGACAGGTTTGTGTCTGCTTTTTGGGGACGATGAGCTTCCATGCTGCATTGAGTTTGTACTGATTAATGATTGTACTGATTGTCCTCAAATCTGAAAGGGTACTTCTGTCATTTTCCCATGTTCTTACCCAGGTCTAAAATGGAAAAGAATGACAAAGTTGCCTTTTCTGCTGTCGAATTTCACCCTCTTTCTCTTATTGCTAACAAAGTTACATCTGGGGGATTCATAATGTGTGCTCTGGTTGAGTCAAAAGAGGAGCTGTATCCAACACTGAATTCATAGTGTGCCCACGTGGCCATTCAGCAGCAAGTGGTGGCTGCTAGGACTTGACAGATGGTGATGCACATATAGGTCATCTTTGTTTATCCAGCTTCTGGATAGTCTCTATTCTGGTTGCCTGTTTTGGGGCGTAGTTTAATATTTGCAATTAATGCAAGAATATTTCTGAAATTATTGTGAAAATCTTGTATAGGGCCTTGCCTGATGGCTTATTTGGGGCAGAGTAAGGAATGCAAGTGTCTGCAGTTCGGCAGTTACATTAAGCAAGTGCTAATGCCTCTTTATTTAGGGCCTTGGAGATGATAGTGTTTTCTCAAGGACCATTGAGAAGGGAAGCTTAAGTAACAAGGTTTATTCAACCAGTAAACTCACCCCAGAAGTTGCTCTTGGTATAGTTGGACTGCCTCATTAGAACTCCAGTTAGTAGGTTTGGCTGTGAGAGGTTACTAAGTGGTACATGCTTTAGAGTCAGTTTTTTTTCCTGCTTTCAAAACTGATGAGGACAAGAGAGTTCTCAAAAAGAAACAGCTCCTTGGGGTTGATGCAGCCTGGCATGAGCCTGTGTTTTGGTGCTACTGACAATCTTTACAGGGGTTGGATCGCCCTCTTGTGTGGAGCCTGGGTCACTGGTATGAAATCCACTTGAATTAAGGCTGCACAATATGTGCTGTCCTTTTGGCTGTGCTTCTCTGAAACTGTTCCCTGTGGTATAAATGATACTCAGGTGCACCCTGCTCCCTTCGCTCTGTCCCATGGAGAAATGAAGCAGGGCTTTGAATACTATAAAACTAGTTATTCATATTCCTGCTTCTTAGCATCAAGTGATTTAAATTCTTCAAAAGAAGTTGCACTGACACCTTCAGAAACTTGAATCTTCACATGCCGCATTCAGATGATGTTATGTATGAAAAGAGACTGAGTGGGGTTCCACGTCAGTCTCAAAGTCATCACATAACATTGCTGTGATTATGTTACTCGTAGTGACAGAACTCTCATAGTTTTTTTTAAATTAGTATTTAGAATTGACATCAGCGTACTGGCTGAGCAGTATGTGCAATTAAGTTGACAATCCAGATTTCCGAATGGTTTTCATGAACTGTGCTTGGCTTTGTCAGTGCTTAAGAGTGTTTTACAAGCTGGCATGCTCAATTCCCCGTTTTTTTTTTATCTTTCCCATTCAACAAAAAGGTAAAGCATGTACTTTCTGTCTGTCCATTTGTTCACAAAGCCTACGTATCAGACTGTGGGAGTGCAGCATTGCATTCTTGGCTTAGCAACTGCATTTCAGTGTACAATCAGCAAAGCAAATATACAGAAAATAGGAAAATAAGCATTTGCATTATGCCAAAAAGGCTCTGTTGAGCGTATTTTGTTGTCTTATCAAAGTTTGTACGGATTGCTTGTATTGATGCTGTACAGATATTTTAATAATCACGTATAATAATAGCTTGATAATTACAATCTTTCTAATTCCTTTCTAGTGAATTGGAGTTGGATCTACTGTACAGAATATTCATTTTTAAAAACATCCTTTCATTGCTGTGTCATGCATATGTAGAGGCAGTCTTTTTATCTTTGTAAATTGTGCTATGTGAGCCAGATTTATATAGCATCTTTCAAAACAACCTGCTTGAGGTGCTTTTCACTTTCTTCTTTTACAGGCAGAAACGATGAATACCAGCTTCTTACATGTTCACCTTGAATGCAGTTTACCTAGTGATGCATATCAAAAAGTTAAGGTATGTTTTATTATTGCGTTCTACCTATTTAAGCTTTCTTATTTTAAGCCAAATTTAGAAGAATATTTTCCAGAATTTTAGAAGTTGTAGCAGCAATGCAGTTTCAGATGATTCAGTTTAAAGCGAATTGTTACTTTGGGCTTCTGTAGAACTGTACCCCATGTTATGAGTGAAGCGTTACACCCATCATGCTGTCACCATTACAAGGGGAGATGGTAAAAGAAAACACCTCTCCTTCCCTCCAAAACCCCCAGCTGCCTTAGTGTTTTAATGCATGTCATGTTACTTAGAGTACGAAAGTGAATTTCCTTTCTCAATAAACAGTTGCACAAATTTCACATTCATGCTGACATAAGAGCAATGAAATGAGTGTCCAAAATATGGATTGTCTGAGTTGTGTTCTCAGAGTACTTTAAATGGGGCTTTGATATGTGGCAGAGCTGAGGAGGGATCAGGCTCTTCACAGAAAAGCCCCCTCCCAATCTCTGATTACTGAGGGCACTAGACTTCCTACTATAGGCAGTGCCAGCAGAATCTCACCTTCCTCTTCGTCTTCAAAGGTTGACATAGTAAATAAATACATAAGTTTTCAGTGATGCTGGTGCTCGACTAGCTGTTTTGTTCAAATATATAGGCTGGAGCTGTGGTCTGCAGCACCTTTCCTTCATGGGGTGTGACTAGGTCAAGAGTCTGTAGCCGTTTTTTCTGCACAGTATGCGTCACAGTGATTCTGTACTATTCTGTATTGTTTTATTCCTGTGTTTCACCTGTGCATTGTGTGGTAAATGAGGCTAAGTTTGAGATGCATTTTGGAAGTTTGAGATTTCACACAACACAGCTGCCCACTCTGATAGCAGCTATCCAAGGACACATCACCTGTGGCTTCCTCTGTGCATCTGGCAGCTACTGCAAGCACTGGGGATTTCTGTGATGCTATGGGAGGGAGCTGATATCTGGAGAGTCTTCTCTCATGTTACACCTCAGAGTGAGATTTCAGGTTAACTAAAGATATTTTGCTATCTTTCACTAGAGCACTTCACATGCCTCATGTCGAGGTTTTCTCTTACACCTCCTCCTTGCAGTACAGCAACAGAGCCTGAGCATAGTGAGCTCCATGGTGCGATGCAGGACAGATTTATGTTACTCTCTGTTCATTGTCTAGTTTTGTTTTGCTTGTTGCCTTTAGTATTTTGCAAAATGGTGTCTGTGTCTTTGTAGTTACTCATACTCAGCTGTCTTAACGGCAGCCGCTGCTTAGAAAAGGGGATAAGAACCAATTTATATTTATCTGAAGTATTCTAGCCAGATGGCAGTTTGCTATTAAGAATTGTACGTGTGTTTGTTTTTCTAAAATTACTTCAGTGAGAAATGGAGACAAAAAACACAGGATTTGGAAAAATTAACTATAAACAGACCAGTGAACATGAACTGTCTTCCTTCCGTTAAGACACATGCATCAGTCTGTTTATGGCACATTTTATTGAAGTCAGAGGATTTAACAAAGGAAACTGTTTTGCAGTCCCTGAGGTGAGACTGACTAAGACAGTCCATAAACTTGCATTCTTTCAAGGTTTTGTGTTGTTTTTTGGTTGTTTTTCGTCTGTTTTCACTGTGCTGTCTGCATCTGCACTGTCGTCGGTTTCTGCTGAGAATTTTAGCATAGGTCCTAATTTCTCCTGCTTATCAGCATTTCTGTGCTGAAGATCATGTCTGTTAGATGATGTCTTCGATTGACTTCTCAAGATACTGTACCATAATGAACGGCTGTGTTCCTTCCCCCCCCCACATGCACTGTATCCCCTTGTCTTACTCTAGAGTTGCTGTTCTATGTCCGATGATCCAATGCTGCTAGAAATGAGCTTAACGGTAAGAATGGAAAATGCCCAACAAGATTTTGTGGAGCAAAGACAATACTTACTGGAGAATCTTTTTGTAGTTTATGTAGCAATGGAAAAAACGAAGACCTCAGGTAAGTCCTAAATGTGACTGTTAGTTGTGATACAGTAGATTTTATGCGTATTATGATCTGATGTGCTAAATTGAATCGATTTTAGTGACAGTCTGACTTTTGCAGATAAGGAAAAGAAAATTAGCTAAACACAGCATTAGCAGCCCTTGCTTAGGGCAGAGTTACTCAAAGCACAACCCTCTTTGTAAGGGTACAGACTTTAAACTTTGTCAGTTTCATTCATACTTTCCCCATGCTTTTACATCTGCTTGAGCAGTGTGAAAAGATATTGTGGTTATTTGATTTCTTCAACTGTTTCTAATTTCCCTGTAACTAAATTAACAATAGTGGGCCTACGAAAGCAGAATGGTTTGTACACTACTGAGAATAGTGTCTGTTGTGGAAAGTGGGATGATGTGTGCGTTGTTTGTTCCTTCAAGCAAAAATTCCACAAGCAAAACAATCAACTCCTCACAGTTCTTTCTGCTGTGTTTATTGGATGAACAAATCTTATAAATGAAAGGTTTTTAAGTATTTGTAGAGCTTTGAGGTCTGTTTGGGTGGCCCTTCTTAGACATTTGTGCCAGTTCTACTTTCTGGTTGAAGACGACAGAACTGCCTAAGAATCTAGATTACGATAATATTTTTTTAACACAGTAGTGGAAACAGGTGAAAAGAATATGATCTTTTTGTCTTTTGAGAAGTTCTGATCGGGGTCTGATCACAGTATATGCTATTCTCCCCGTACCTATTCTGTGATGTGATATTTACATGGAACTGATACCCAGAAACCCACTGTAAGCCTATTTTCCCTGCTTGTGGGATGCTGGTACTTTATGTTGAATTGTGGATGTATGTTTATTCTGGTGCTGGCAGAGGATTTTCACATCTGTCATGTCAAGGGTGTTTGCTGTTAGTACTTCTGACAGTTAAAGTAGCGGGGTGTGTTTATAAGGCTATTCTCTATTAAACACAGCACATTTATAAATGCTCATTGAATTGGAGTTTGGTTATATAATCCCTTGGACTTGATGTCAGTGGGAAAATCCAAATTTTTTTCCATCAGTGCTGATTTTTTTACTGTAAATCAAGAGAATGGCACAGTATTGTCCTTTTGTGCTAGCCTGTGTCTACTTATGTACTTTAAGTATAAGCAAAAGCAAGAACTCAGTCCTCTTTTCATGGAAGAATTAGGACCACCCTGGCAAAATAGCTATGTCTTGTGCTGTCTTGTGGCCTTCTCCAGGTCTTTGTAGCATCCTGTGGCTGGGAACAGAGCTTTAGCAGGGGCAGGGGTGGTTACCAATACTTCCATTCCAACCTACTGGCTGGTGAAAGCTGGGTTATATCCATCTGCTGTTGCTCTGGGTAGCAAATTGCCAGATGATAGGACTGTTCCTGTTTTAAGCCCAAAAAGTGTTAAGTGCTGCATGTGGCTTTGCAGGGACAGCTGTTGCATGGAATGCTTTTTAAATTTAAATGAGGACTGCTTATAATGTGAGTGTCTTCAGCAAGAGTGCTTCAGTCCCTGGTGAGCTGACCTTAGTGTTCATTCTTTTGAGCAGGTGATTTCATGGTGGATGTGTACGTCTTGCATTCTGGAAACAACCGTGTGCATATACAGGTAATTACAGGCTTCAGCTGGTTCTATGTTAAAGAGTGTCAAATTTGACTTGAGAATTGGACAACTGGCATAATGGCAGATTGATCTTGTTGGTGGCAAATATCACATTTCTATATTTCTAAATTATGCCCGGGCATCTAGCAGACATCTTAGAGGATCTACATTTGGTTTGGTTATGCATTTTTCGTGTTAAAGACATAAGTGTGATTAACTTGAATAAAAATCGGAGGGCCCTGACTTAGAAGTTGTGAGAAAATTGCACATAATGGCTTGGAAATGTGACAAGAAGATAAGCTGACACTGGAGGTACAATAATAATCATAGTAGTGCTGCAGGGGTCATTGTGTTTTGTTCTCATGCAGGAAATAAGGCAGTTGTCGCAAAAAAACAGGACACCGGTGAAATTTGAGCCAGTACTGCTGTCTTCATCATCAACGAACTTTACAAAAGTTGCTTCTATTTCTTGTAAAGGTACAGTATGCATATATTTATAGTAATGATGAGGTAGGGTTTGATTATAAAAAACAGTAGGTTTTTTTTAGCAGGTAGACTTTGAGAAAAATCTTAACAATTTTTTGAGGTGCATAAATTCATTTTGCTAATCATTTCCACCGTTCTGTGTATATATGCTGATTTTTGTGCTGATTTAAGACTCTGTAAGCAATATATAGTTTTCAAAAAGGGGAAGAAAATATTCACTGAAATTATTGGCCGATTTTAAAATAAGCATAATTATTGACTGGTTTTTTTAGCATCCTTTTATAGTTGGTGGCTATTTTCTGTTTCCAGTGTATTTTCTGAAAGACTGTTGTGTTTGTGTGGTCATTTTCTATGACATTTCTTGGCAAGGTCATTGAAGAGGCTTTTGCCTGAGACTAGGCATGTTGTGGAAGAGCAAAGATTAGAACAGAGACATTTCTGACTGCAGCCTGTTTCTTGTTCTGACCACTAGACTGCAGTACGTAAACTTACTGTGTTACTGAAACAGGCTGTTCTCGTAACGACATGGGCCCTTGTTTTTCCTAATCAAATAAAGTCAGGTAAGGAGAAATAAGGGACTGCATTAAGTGATTGTTTTTATTTTCAGAAGGCTTTTGCTGAAAGGAGGCAGTGTGTTACGATGAATGAGAATGCTCTGCTGGTGCCGCATAGTTAAGATAGGTCAGGTTACTCTTAGCAGCATTGTTGTGTGCTTTTTGAAAGTGTTGGGCACTTTAAATTCTTAAATTGATGTTTCAATCCTCTGAGAATTAGAACATAACCACTTGGTTTCTTTTTTCACCTGCGTGACAAGTGAATGTTCCCCTTTGTAGTGTTCTTTGAAGTCCTCGTGTGAAAACCATTGCAGATGTGCATTTATTCTGCTGGCTGATGGTGTTTTCTCTTGTGTGTCTGTTCTTTACCCAGCTGCGTTCTGTGATGATGCAAGACCTTACTCTAATGACAAGAGGAACAGCATAGTGGAGGGCGCTACAGCACTACAAGCCTGCCTTTCCTGTCCTGTGATGGAAGGGTAAGTTAAGAGTGGATTGTTGTTTGTCAGTGTTTGTTGATATTACACAAATATTGTAGACTACTTTTAGACACAAAGTGAGTTTGCTTTGTCATGCAGTGAGTTCTAAGGACAGCGAAGATGCTTTTTCCTGTTGTTGCTGTATCATTTGCCCAAATGGAACTGTGACTTTCAAATAATAAGTCTTGTATTTTTTAGAGGTATAGTTTCAAGAGGCGTTTAGAAAAAATGCCTTAACAGCTTATATCACATAAGCATTGCTTGGAGTCTGTGATAATATTTGCACTGTCCTTGTTCTTCCAATGCAGAAGCAGAATAGTGATAGAAAAATCAGGAAACTCTTCAGTTCTCTTTTGCCGATTTCACCCCAGCTTACCTTTGTGATAAACAAAGCAGTGGGTGATGTATTATGACATATGTAGGTATTCTAATGGAAACTGCTTTATCCTTAAAATCTTAAGACAGCCACTGTCCAAGAATAGTGAAGTTGTTGTGTGGAATGATTGTGTTCAGGGACAATTGCAGTTGTATTTATTTTTATTCTGTACTTACTTGCAGGTATTTTGATATCGATCCTTCTGCAACAATGTTTCATATTGAACCACACCATAATATTTCAGGATTTTGGTCCGTATGGTTTACAAACAACTTTGAATTCAGCATTGAACTGAATGACGTCTACATATCTGGAGAAACAAAGAACATCTTAAAGGTGGGCTTTATTTCAGCTTCATGCAGTGCTTTGTCCTTGATTTGAGAATTTGGTCCTCTGACGTACAGAGTACATTCTTTTGAAAGACTCTGTGTTCTCAATGCTAATTGAAATTGGTTAAAAATAAAAGTAGCTCTGTGCCTGTAACTTAGGTCCTGAAAAGCCCAGGCTCTCAGCAGATATTATTCACTGTCCAAGTCACTTTTGTTTTGTTCGTTAGCAACTGTTTTTTAATTTCAGTTGCAACTACAGATGCATCAAATTATAGACCACTGCTCTGTTCTCAGAATTATTGTTGTTTGTGCTCTATAGGACTAAGCATTTCTTCATTGGCTGCAGTGGAAATCTTGAGTACATAGATGAGCATTGAAGTTTAGAAGTCAAAATCAGTAATTCACTCGTGCAATGGCTTGACTCAATCCAGACAAAACAGATTTATGAATAAGCACGCAGTGTATGCTATAATCTAATTGGGCATTTGTATATTTAGATAGGAGACTCTTGTGTGCGCGCTGTATGAATCACTGATGGGCACATGTGTATTAACAGCAAAAACACAAAGGCACTGCTTGCTCTAAAATACTGTTCCAGTTTTAATTCAAGTGTCTTTTGCTTCCTTCTAGATTCTGAACTTTGCTGAGCCTTTGACCCTATCTCCAGGCTGTTGGAATGTATTTTCTTTGAAACTTGATGTGAAAAACAATGTAACAAATGTGCTTTCTAGTATTTGTTTGGCCACCAGTGTGGGAGTGGTGATTGAAATACCTCTGCAGATATTTTCAACTGTGTCCAAGGTATGGTATTCAGTTGTGCTGAATGATCATTAGGTGCTGCAGATCAAACTGTAGCAGCCTGCTTCTTTGGTCAGAAATTTGCCTGTTAGTCCTGAAAGAAAAACAAATTCTATACCTGGAAAGTTAAACCCTCAGTATTAAATAGTGATGGAATTACGTTTCTCTGGGCAACCTGAATTCTCTTCCTTGTCTCGTTCAAATTATGCACTAGGAAACAAATTCCTCCTGTTTGTTTTTGGTTTGTTTGCTTGTCATATGGTCAGTGGGTTATTTTGGTTTGTTTCTCCAGCAGGCAGACCTTCATTTTGAAGCCATTGCCCATTGTGATATTCAGTGTTACCTAGGAAAGTCTGATTCAGGTAGGCTTGTCTTGACTTTTTTTAAGCGTGGAGTGGTAATTTTGTAGCAGGCCTTATGTTGAGAATATTGAGATTGTTAATACAAGTCCTGTATTCTTAAAAAACATATGCTTTTCTGAGACTATCACCTGTATAGTTGGCTCTAAGTAATCTGTTGTGAGTATACTCTGCAGTATTTCAGATCTCTAATTCCATAGCACTTAAACTATTGTCCTGTTATAACACGGTTTTGGACTTAACAATATTTAAGACTGTCCTGTAAGTTCTTAATGGAGGTGTGTTGCTCCTTGCTTTCTTCTTGTCACAACCTTCAGAGGTGATCAGGTACAATGATTAAGCTGTCAACTAAGCTCAAGGAGAGTTTAGAAAATGTGTTTCATCTGGACCCAGATCCTGGAAATCCTGTGCTGAAAAAGCAAACAGACAAAAAACTACCATGTTTTTTGCCTTTAGCCAGAGTTAAATTGGAATGCTTTCTCTGTGCTTCTCATGGCAATAATTTCATAGGTTCCTGCAAAAGACCAATTATCAGCCTTAGAAAAGAATACCAAAAGCTGTGTTCTGTAAAACAAAGTAATGATGCTTTTCTCTCTGCAACTGAGGAATCTCAGGATAGCTCCCAGCGTTGCAGTGTTTTAAGTACCGACTTGGCGTTTAGGAAACACAATGTTAGATGACATATGGACATGGTTCTGCTTGAAGAACGTGTAATTTGATGAAGGCTGATTCAGAGTAGTGCATTTTAAGTTTTTTTCATTTCTTCTTAAGAAGGAATTTCACTAAAAAGCTGGGTACCACAGGATTTAAATGTTTGTGTCCTTCTGAACGTATCTCCAAGGTGATCTTTCTTAAAATTTTTTTGTATGAGGTTTTGAAGAGGGGCAAAGATTAAAAGGAGATTTGAGGTGACAAGTATGTGGCTTGAGGAATTACTGATACATAGGCACATTTTGGAAAAGCAAAAGATATTTTAAAATAAAATTGAGTAAAAGAATATTGCTGATGTAAGTATTCAATGCTTTCTTACTTTCCATTCTAATAACACACGTAATCAGATCTTTTCTAGGGGTATTCTACTTCATAATTTAGGATACTCGTACATTTAAAATAGAAAAGTCTAATGCACATGCCTGAAAATACTGACCTGAACAACCTGTAGTTGGTTTATTCAATTTGTCATCAGTCTCAATTGGTTATTTTAAACACTGAGGGCTGTGCAGTAACTTACATTTTGTACTTTCAGACTAAGCTGGTTTGGTTTTCTTTTGTAGAGTTCTGTGTAAGGACTGCTGGTACTATAATGGCTTTTCAGTAGCAAATGTTAGAAACAGCAACAGCATGAAAAAACATGAAAAACCTGTTATCGTTTTAGCAAATCTGCTTTGGCAGAGGAGTCTCTCTCTGGATCGTTCAGCCTGGGATGTGGATTCTGAGCTGGCAAGTGAGCTTTATGAAAGATGGCAAAAAATAAGATGCGGGGAAGCCTGCAGGTTGGTACAGAATCTTTGAGTTGCTTAATTCAAACCAGTAAAATGATGTAAGAAAATATTTATATCCTGAAGCATTCCTAATTGAAAGAAATGTTTTAGACCTTGCTATACCCAAATTAGTTGTCTAGAAGCCTCTGGAGTTTCAGAGCATCCCAAACATTCCTAGTATCTGTTCCAAGGCACTGTCAGTGATAGTAAACATTTCAGATGCCTGAATTTTAGAATGTAACTAATGTTTTGGTTGTGAGCTCCTCCGTAGCTACTCAGTTTAAAGCAGTCAAAGCACATTTTACCTCACCAGTGACGGAGCTGTGCAAATCTTTTGTCAGCGGGTCCCATAGCAGCATTCTCAGGATTAGGAGCTTTGTACAGCTTTCCAGGCCTTTAGTCCTCAGCCTAATAGATGCTACAGGTTGAAGGAAGCAGTTGCTGTGAGCAATTCGTGTAGAGACAGTGCATCAGTGATATCGGCACCTTTCTGGAATAGAGAGGCAGGGCTGTGAAAGCTAGTCACTGTGTTGCAGATGGAAAAGAGGAGACGGAAGAACACATAAGTTGCACTGACTGTGACTAGGTTTACAGGTTGATTGGCTTTATTTTGTGAAGAACGCTTTTGAAGGGAAGATTAGTAGAAGTCCTGGTTAATTACCATCTTCTGGTTTTTTATTGAAAAATAAATAGAACGAGCAAGAGGTGGAGGGTGGAAGGAAAAACAAACAAACAACAAAACAACCAAATCTTTTTTGATTTTTACCAATAAAGCAGGAGAAGCATTCCAGGATCAACTCGCTTGATTCACCAGAAGCAGCCTGAAGAGGAGGTGTCGTTTGCCTTTTTCTTGCCGCGGTTGACTGCAGAGCCCAGCCTTACGCTCAGCTTCAATGCCACAGCAGTTAAAAGTAGCGTGGTGAGAATGGTTGTCCTTGTTCTCAGCTGATGAATGTTTGCTTCCGTAAAGAATGAGGCCTGCAGTTAATGCTTGGTGATGCTCAGCATTTTCAAACTGCTTGTAGGCTGGTGTTTTGAATTCTTCATGCAAGTCTACTGTAGGACACCACGTTTGTTTATCCCTTTGGTTTTCTGATAAGTTCTTGAGCTACTTACGTGTAACATTTTAATACAAGGAGAGGAGTATAACTATTGATGTTAACAATTACGAAGAAATGTTGAAGTTCTCACATCAGAATCCAAATGAGAGGCTTATTTTAAAGGGGGAGGAAATCTATATCTTTGCACATGTGGGTGCACTGTGCACTGTTTCTGCAGTTGAAGACATTGTGAAGATGTCATATCCCATGCAGTTTTATACACACATGGATATATTAAGACTAAAGCCAAGTGGAAGTCCCTGGAAGATTCAGCTCATATTAGTAACACTGACTTATTATCAGATATGTAGTTTTTAACTTTTTCCATCCCTACTTTTTAGGTAAAGTATTTCATACTGAGAAATCCTTCATCCTTTCCAGTTGCACTGCAGCTTCTGCCACTCTCTTACTACCCTGATCCCCAAGCTTCACTGAGTCTGCTCAGCAAATGGTAATTAGTATAACTATCTCAGAATACTGTTTTTTCTTTTCAAAATCGTATTTGCTTTACGATTGCTGCTTATTATTTGTTTACGTTTTTCGAAGCATAAGCTATGTGGGGATCATTTTCTTCTTTTTGTAAGGTACAGTCATCAGACAGGTTCAGAGCATCTCCCTGTTTGGCTCTTTTCATTGATTGGGTGCATTACACAGTCAGTGCCAAACTGAGCATGTTTTCAGCAAATTTGTCTGCCAGCCACAAACAATAATTGATCTTCTTAAGATTTGAGGCTTAGTGCAATTTTGTGCTGGCTGCCCAGGTGAGGAAAGCAACTGCCACACGTGGGAATGTGCAGCTCCCAGCAAAGCTGGTTGAGAAGCATATGGTCTATAGACTGTGGTCGGTGAAGAGAAAAGAAACCGAACCTAAACTAATAAAGAATGTTTTTATCTTTTTGTAGAAGCCCTTATATGAAGCCCCAGTTTCTATGTAGCTGCTTCCCTAACATCATTTATTTCTGTGTTTATTTACATATATATGTATGTATACACACACGTGTGTGTATGTATATAGATATACACGTAAATATTTTGTTAGAAAATGCAGATCTACATTTCCACAGTATTTCACATCTCCTGAAGTGCAATTGTAAAAGTATTTTTTTTTCAGGACAAATGCTCAACCTGTGAGAATAAGTCAGTGTAGTTCTGACAGAGTAGGTTTGAAATGCTTAATCTTTTGTTTTGGTTTATTTAGGTTTGGCATAAATATTCAAGCTATTAATTTCACCACTACTGAGTTCAAGCTCATGGATGAATATTCTCACAGGGTAAGATGTTTAATTTCACTAGAAGTGATCTGACACACTAGTTGCATTACATCTGATTGTTACCAAGTACTACTTAAAAGAATGTAAATGTGCTTTCTCAGTACTCTGTCAAGCTTGTGTTTTTGCAGTCAGTTTCTTTCCAGAATTTGGGTCTGTTCTCCAAATTGAAGACAGCTGGGAGAACCTGTGCATGCATGTGTTGAAAAGGCCACAGTTTGCTTTCTGTCTTGAGACTTCAGTTTAGCCCCAGGTTGACCAAGTAGTACAAGGTTTTTTGTGTTGGTGACATCAGAAGATAGCAGATAATCTTTTCAGTAGAAGGAAATACTGTCCAATAGCTCAAGGATGGGGGAAGCTACATTTCTGTGCTTCATCTCAGTCTCTTTGCAACTTCAGGTTGAGGTTGGAAAGTCATAGCTGTCTGTGGTTCCCATTACCTCATTTTTAACACAAACACAGCGATGCTTAACTGTACTGCATGCCAGTGCTGGTCTGTGATTGTGCCCCAAGGTCTTCTGTCATGGATAGCAGCTAGATGATGTGCTGCCGAGGATGCTGGCATAGTCTGACTACCAGAGCATTGTCCAGGATACCACTAAGAGTTTATTCTCATGTTTTGTATAGGGCAATCTGATCTAGTATTTGATTTAGCAGCTGGCAGCCCTGCCTGTGGCAGAGAGATTGCAATTGGATGATCCTCGAGGTCCCTTCCAATTCAAGCCATTCTACGATTCTAGTTTGTGCAAAAGTCTGGAACTGACATATGCTCCTTACTTTCTGTGCATGCTGCAGCTGTCTCTTTAATGCTCTATGTAAATGCAACAAAAGATTCCTAGCTTTTAAAAGCAAAAAGAATCTGTTTGCTGCACTAATCAAAACTGACCTTTGTTTTTTGGCAACAATTAGCTGCAAAATAGTGTTAAAACCTCTATGTTAGTGTATGTGTTGCCTGTATTTCACATAGGGACTTAAGAAGCTATGGGAATACCAAGTCACTAGGTATGTATGAATACAAGATGGAGCTTGTCTTGTTGTTAGCCAACTAGTTGTTAATAGTCATATTTTTTAACATGTTCTCATTTTCCCAATCACTTTAAATACACATGTGATGAATAGTTAGGCTTACTTTTGAGTGCGAGCACATCTGTATGTGGAGTTACAGGGTGAAATTTGACAACGTCGTATGTGTTTTACTTCTAATGAATATTAACTGTTAACTACAGGCTCTGAAACTTTTTTAATGTTCTTTTTTTTTTTCATTGAATAGACTAAGAATAAAAACATTTTGGACTAGAAGAGATCAGAAAAGCTACTAAGGTTTCAGCTATGAATTTTAAAACCAAGAAAGAGCCCATTTTGTAAAGTTTATGGTGTTTTTTTTGTTTCTCATCTTGCTTTCCTAAGAGGAGATCCGCAGTTCTGGAATTGAAAGTTTCAGTGTAGTTCTCTCTCTCTGCTCATCTCCCTGTCATTATCTTTTCTTTTTTTTAAGGGGAAAAAAAAAAAAAAAAAAAGCAAAGAGCAGTATTGAAATGAAAGTATATATATTTTTATGCTATTTCCAGTCTCACCGAATGTATAGTAGAACTGATCTTCAATTAGTGTGGTAGAGAGTTCACTTTGGCTTGTCTCTGGTAACTCAGAATGTTTAACATATTTGCCAACAATCTGTTTCTTACTTAAATCAAGTTGCAAGCTCTGTGCCAAGAAGAGCACAGCTTATTCAGTATGCTGTCAGTTCTAGTTGTGTTGTGAAGTGTTTCAGCACTCCTTAAATATGAAGGATGCCGTGTAATTTCTTTACCATCTGAACAAATAAAGTCTGTTTTAAAAAATAAATTACTACATTCATTGTAGGAAGTGCAGTAATATGAACTCTTGCTCAAATAAATAACCTCATCTGATGTTTGTTATCAGATTGAAAGTTAGTAGTGTAACAAGTTAATTAGCATTTGTCACACCTTGCCAGAAGTATCTTGTGCTAAGTAAAGAGGTGGTGCTTTGTTTTATTGATATCTTTTAAGGTATATGTTTTCTGTGACTAAATAAATGCACTTTTGTTTAACAGAACGTACACCAAGAGGATCTCATCAGCAAGAAACACAGTTCTGAGCTGCTTCAGTTAAATTTACAACCACTGGAAACCAGAAAAGTTGGTGTAATTTTTACACCAGTTGACTACAAAAGAGTGGCATCCATTATTTTGATCAGGTAAGCCAGGTTTCACTTTTCAGAAGCAAACAATCAGTGAGCAAATGATTCTTCTGCATTGTGAAGACAAATGGACTAAGTTTGACAGTCAGAACCAGTTTAATGGAAGCTGCTTGAAAGGTCTTTGTGCCTTACGTTTAGGTCATTATAAAGTAGAACTTCAGCTTTTCTTTCTTTTTTGGGGATCACTGGGTTAGGAAATGCGTATGAAGGTGTACTGTGTGTGTATAGCCAAAGCAATTGATCAGCAGATCAATAGCATTCTCATGTTGGGTGGCTTTGCTACTTTAAATGTTACTCCTTAATGATAGGATTTAAATACCATATTTGAAAGAGGTTATGGAAGAAAGCAATCATTTTTTAACAGGTGGCATCGTTGATAGTGGCTGTGGTCACAAAACTTGTTACTTCATTTTTTTTATTTGCTGATGGTGAATGGTTTCTGGGATAGCCTGTTTTTGTGGGAAAACAATCCAGGTGTGGCCAGTGATTGACACACTATTGTCTTTGCTGTTGGCATCTAGATAGCAAAGCCATGATCTTGCAAACTTCATTTATGTCTTAACAACTGATTGCTTGATTTTTATATTGTGGCAGAAACAACTTGACTGTTCTGGATGTGGTCAATGTAGAAGGCTATGGAGCCAGGGAATTACTTAAAGTAGGGGGAAGACTGCCAGGTGCAGGAGGATCTCTTAGATTCAAGGTTCCAGAAGCTACGCTGATGGACTGCAGACGACGTGAGTAAGAAGAAGCAAGTCTCTGATTTAGTAGCTGCCTGCGTTACTTCAAAGTGGCATTGACATGGTGCAATAATGTTAAACAAATGCAATATTGAAGTTAAAAAAAAAGCTGAAGAGTGATCATGAGTGGTGTAGGTTCTGATGTAACTAGCCTCAGCCAGTGTTTGAGACAAGTTCTCCAATTAAACTGCTGCAAAACAGTCTTCATTAAAATGTTGGTCACTTCTGAATATTTATTTGGAGTGAGAGTAAAAATAGTTTATTTCTGATCATGAAGGAGTTTTTTAAGCACTGTACAATAATAGTTCTGTTGTTTTGTTTGTTTAAGAACTGAAAGACAGCAAGCAAATTCTGTCCATCACGAAGAACTTCAAAGTAGAGAATATTGGGCCTCTTCCCATAACAATTTCATCAATGAAAATCAATGGTTACAGTTGCCAAGGATATGGATTTGAGGTGTTAGACTGTCAGGAATTTTTTCTGGCTCAGAACTCATCACGGGAGATCAGCATCGTGTAAGCACAAAGAAATTTGCTGACTAATTAACTTAATAGGGAATTTTAAATAGTTTCAGTAATAGACACTCCAGTAATGCACACAAAACTTGAACTTTAAAAATAAGTTTCACAAGCGTTTCCTCTTTTCAAGTGAATAATATAATGATGCTTATAGTAGTTCATTGTTGTTAAAAGCAGCACACATGCTTTTCTCTGTGTTATGAAGTAATAAGCAAAAACAAGAGCTGACACAGTGAGTAAAGAGTGGTCTACCAATGGCTCTTCTTCATTCTTTGTTTTTCTTCAGTTTGTCCCAAGTAGCCTGACTACAATCTAGTCATGTTTACCTAACATTGCACATAGGTCTAAAACTGGTTCTTATTAAAATCCTGTTGAATTAGTCATGGCTTAAACACAAGGAGAGGTAACATTACTGTATTACAGTAGATATGGTTATGTATACAATGAGTTTCACCTCTGGTGATTGGAAAGGCAAGTCACACCTTTTAGCAGTACACATGGCAGCCAAACAGAATTTTGGGGTGGGGCAGGGAAAGTAGTGGAAGGGCAAAATCTGATGTTTTCTTCCCCTTTCCCCATCTTTCTAGCCTTCTAGACATACCTTAGAACTTGACCCTTTCCAAACTGGCTGTCTGTACATTTAACTGTGCTTTTGATGAGTGTTTCAGTTAACATGAGTTGGTCATCTTGCACCTTCTTCAGAAAAGAAAAATGAGTTGCTGTAATGCATTAAGTGCATGTGTCCACATGGACATTGCACTTATTTTATTCCTTGAGGATGAATACAAACTCTTACCTCTGTTAAGTGCTAATGCATCTGTGTAGTTTTAAGAAGACAGTGGTCGTGTACTTCATTGTATTTTTTTGTGTTATTAAAGTAAAAGTCACGTATTTTGTTGTATCAGCATGAGTTCAGAAAATGAAATTTAGCCCAGCAGTGGAAGAATAACACCAGCTCTGTCTCCTTTCCTGACAGATTCACTCCAGATTTTACGTCTTCGTGGGTAATCCGGGAGCTTACACTGGTGACTGCTGCTGATCTAGAGTTTCACTTCACACTTAATGTGACTCTTCCTCACCATTTGTTACCTCTCTGCGCAGACGTGGTGCCAGGACCCAGCTGGGAGGAGTCTTTCTGGAGGCTCACTGTCCTCTTTGTAAGGTAGTGTGTTCAGAGCCGCTGGTGGAAAATCAGCAAGCACTTCTGACTTCTAGATGTGAGAACAGGGCCTAGATTTCTGCTACATCTAACTCTGTGATGACTAGTGTGATCCAGTAGTCTGTGATAGTGTTCACAAGCATTTCATTCTGCTCCTCTTGATAAACTCCCATGTTAGGGTTGGAAAGAAGGGTTGGGTGTCCCGTTCCCCCCACAGGAATAGCTTTGGGTACCCTTATTGCTAGGAGATTTGCTCTCCAAGTAGAGGTGCACATGGAACCTGTTCATCCCAGAATGTCAGCTGTAGAATTGAGTAGACTGGTGGCTTACTTTATAATATTTCTGAGAAATTAGCATGAATTTTATTTATGAAGTTTCAGGCAACTGAATAAGGACCTACTTTTCCTTGTGCTTCCTTCCTCTTGTCACTTACACAAGAAAAACTATTGGTTTTACATTAACTGGCTTATTGCTGGGTCTTGGGAAACTGTTTTAGAGTCCTGTACCATTAAGAATTCTGCTCTTACGCTTTCTTGTCTTGCTTTGTAACCTTTCATACTGTGTACTGTGATTTGAATGCTCTGCTTGTGGCAGATAATTTCTGGTGCTTTCATTGCACAAACCCTGAATTCCTGCAATTAGAACTGGCAAGCACTGAACATAAATGTCATGATAATACAAATGGTGCACAGTTAATTGAGATCATGTTGTAGACTGTAGCTCTGTTTGCACTGATGTTTTGACAAGTGAACCAGCAAAAGCACCGTGTTATGTGGTTCTAGATGGAGCAGAAAGATAGAAGGATAAGGATTTGATAACTCAGTAGGTTTTCATTCTGTTGTCTAGCTGACAAAAGCTGTGCTATATGAAAAGTGTTTTTATGAATTATGGAGATTTTTGTTCTGATCAGTCTGTTTGTTGCAATTAATGCACCAGAGAAAACAAGAGGACATTTTGCAGTCAGTTTTACCTCAGAAGAATGGAGGCATCTATCTGCAGATGCAGCCCGTTTTATGTTAGTATTTCCTCTAGGAAAGTACTGTAGGTAGAGGAAGGAATAGTAATAAATGAAAATAATGGCATAACTATAGTGTATATATGGAAGACACTTACTAGGTTAATATGCAATCATGCTGTGATACATTGTCATTGTGTTGTAGTCAGACTTTTTTCTAACTGGTCTTTAAATCAGATTAGAGCTTTCTCTTCTAGGATGAATTTTTTTTTTTCAGATTCTGTTTTCCTTATAAAATTCAAGATTGAGCTTTTTTTTTCCCAGATGATAAGCAGTAAGATCTGTAAGATTGAAAAAAAAAAAGCACTATTAGGATTACTGGTTTGCATTTTTTCTCATCTGCCTTCTTCCTTGAAATTGACTAACAGAATATTTGAAAAGCACATCCTGTGACAACATTCCTGACAATTGTAGACACCGGTTTTTGTTTTCTTCTTTGACAGCTTGTCCCTACTAGGTGTGATTCTGATAGCCTTCCAGCAAGCTCAGTATATTTTAACAGAGTTCATGAAATCAAGACAGAGACCAAATCCTAGTTCTTCATTGCAGCAGAACGACAACTCTGTTGATGTCATCAGCTCTGATTCTTACAAGTAAAAATAATTTTTCTTCATTCTTTTTAATGTGAAGTAGTGCTTTGCCTGCTAGTACTTTGATATTGCCATGGGCTTCTTTAGATGAGATCCTGTTCAAGGTGACCTCTTTCAGAGTGTTATCAGTATCGCGGCATGTGTCTATCTTCACAGAAGAGAGATGTAAGAACTCGAGTTTGTTCACCTTGTATATTGTTGGTATAGGGCAAAAATAGTGTGATGGAATTAATGGAAACACCATGTACAGCAGCCATGGAAAGCTAAGAGTGGAAGCTAAAGTGAATGGTCCTCAAATCTGATCTCCCAGGTCTCTGAGCTTGGGCATTTGTTCAAGCATGTGAGTGTGTGTTTGAAGCACATACTTAGTCTTTCTCAATTCCCACTGAAATCAGAACGTGCTTGGCTGATGGGATGTGTTTTCCAACTAACACATTTTTATGGCTTGTGAATATGCCCCCTTTTATTACAAGAGTATACTATTAAACAATTCATGATCTCTTCATAAATTTAAAAAGCAACCAAAAAAAAAGTCTGAATTAGTTTTTGTTTTCTGCAGGGGCAGCTGTAAGACATTCATGGATTCCTATAGTTCCTCAGATAAAGGTAAAGGGAAGGGCTTCCTGTCTGTAGGCACTACTTCTAGCAGAAGTCAAAATGCTGCAAAGAGAAGTCCTGCAACCTACAGCCACTCTCAGAAGAAACACAAATGTTCAGTTTACTACAGTAAGCAAAAACCAAATGCAGCAGCTGGCAGTGCCGTTGCAACTACTGATGAGAAACAAAATCAGATTGTGGAGAACCAAATCTCAGCACCAAAAGAGGACATTTGCGCTGATGTTGTCAGTGAGAACTGGGTAACTCTAAAATATGCAAATGGCATAAATGTTAACAAGAATTTAACTCTTCCAGAAAACTTTCTGGGTAAAGAAGAAAGTGCACTGAACAATGCAGTTCTCATTAAAAGTAGCTCTTCAGAATGCAATCTGAAGGAAGATCTTCAAACATTTATGTTTCCTAAGGAAACTAACCTTAAAGCTTCTGAAAATCTAGCTGAGCTCAAGGAACAGGAGTTCTGTCCTGTGAAGATGTCTAAGAAGCTACCTGAAAGTCACTTGTCAAGAAGTTCACCTCAGCAACAGCCAGAACTGCAAGAAATTTCTAGGAAGAATAGTGGTAATTAAAACAAAATAATCAGTTACTGAATTAAGTTATTAAGCAAAGTGTAAAGTTAATTTTTTATATATATATATACATGTATATATATATATATATATATATAAAATATAATATATATATATATAATAATAAATATATAAATAATAATATATATAAATATAATATATATATTTATATATATATATATTTTAAAATTAATGCAAAGTGTAAACTGCGGTCAGGATTTCTTTCGTTTCAAGTCAAGGCGTGACATTATTTATGTGAGCAGTATGGTATTTTTGCTTACATTCCTCAGGAAATGGCTTGCTTTAAAAGTTGTTGCTTCATGAGACATTAGTTGTACTTGGTTTACAGAATCAAGCCTGTGCTGAGGTATTCTAATGGTTAAAATCATTGTTGTTATCGATCTACTTTTGAGATGCAAATTGCTTTTATCAAATAGGGCTTCAGCAAAATGGTTGCGTGCTAAAGACTGCCATTTGCTGGAACTGTGGTGGTTCTGGTATGTGGCAGTTTACTTAGGGAGTGAGCCATAATGGAAGGGTTCCAGGCACTGCTGCAGTGTGTTGTTGCTACCCTGGACTGGTCTCTTACCCTTTGTGTCCTTAATTGTTAGATATGGCAGGCACAAGTTTGCTGTCTAAGACATATGGTACTTGCATGTTGAGCTCTAGCAGCCTTCCTTGCCTACTCAAGCAAGACAGGAGAGGGTGGATGAGATGCTGTAGTTGGTTGGTAGGTAGGAAAACGTGTAAATGCTTGGGTGTGCCTTTCCCATTTGAGAAAACCAGTTCAATGTGATAAGCAATTGCATTCCTTGTGCACTTTTCATGGCTGGTGTAGTCAGAGCTCAAGTTAGTTCTGTCCTGTGCAGTGTTTCCAAGGTTCAGGCAGAGGACTGTGGTTTGTCTGGGCAGCTCAGCCAGCTGTTGAGAATTGCTTCCTCTTTCATCTCTTTGCTTTTGTTCACAGACTACACAAGAGTAATTTGTCTTTCTCACAAGACTCTCAATAAACTTCTAATGCTGCATCCATCCTAAAGAAAGGATGAATTGCCTTTATCTTTCCAGTGGACCCAGAGGACACACTAGAGACTTAAAGATAAAACTTATATATATTAAACTACCCTCTTTTGAAAAGTCTTTTCTCTGAGCTTGTAGGGTGTTTTTTTATTAAGACCAATATTCTCTGGCTTCCAGTTCTATCTTCCAGACCCCATGGCTGGGACCCAAACCATTCAAATTCAAATGAGTAGAAACTGAGATTTACGTAGTCCCACTAGTATGCATTGATACAGAACTACTTGCTGCAATTGCTGTCAGTGTTGCACAAACATTAGCTTTGAATATTGAAGTTTTCAGCATCAGAAGCTTAAATATTCTGGAAAGCTCATGGTTTGGGAGCTTTCTTTGTTCGTTTGTTTTTTAAGATGTAGGCCAAAGTGAAGGTAGAAAGCAGTGTGGATGCAGTTAGGAGCTCCTTCTCTTCTAAGGCAAACTTGTATTACTTTTTAATTGTAGGGAATAACCAGCAAGTGCTTCTCAGGAATGAAACAGAAAACTGTGAGACCTTAAAAAAGCAGATCAACATAAAGCCTTCCACTGAGAAAAAGATATTAAAAGGGCGTAAAGAAGAGGAGATTGCTTCTTTTGAGGTTTGTATTTCTGCTTTTTAAATTTAAGGTGATCTTGTTATTTATTTTTGTGTATGTGTATAGGTATGTTTGTACGCATATGTAAAGACTATTACAGCCAGAGCCATAGTTTGAAACATAAATCAGATGAATGTGGAAGAATGCAGATGTACTGTCTCACATGCCTTGCACACTAATGCTAAGTTACAGAAAAATTTTGGGTAAGAATTAAAGCAGCCCTCGTGATGTTGGCTGCATCACAGGCAGACGTTTTCTCCTGTGTCATCGGAGCAAGCAGAGAAAGTCTGGAGTCTGATGGCAGATGTCAGCCACAGCAATGATGTGGGAGCATATCCTGGAGGTGCGGGGATGGTCTGGAGGGGCACATCTGCATTTGTCAACCTGATCTCCAAATCTAGGGCTTTGTGTCAGAGATTTGCTAATGAGAATAAAGCAAGCAGAAGACCCTTAGGTACTGAAGCTGCTGAGAAGAATCGTTCTTCATTCCTAGTTTCTGAGCACAGGATAAACACAATGTATTGTACATGTGTTGTAGACAGTGTAAAGAATAAGGTAGACATGAAAAAAGTGTCACCTGGCAATTAAGAATTAATAACTAACATCTAAGAACTTGGTTTACTTGTGTTATAGTTGCATGGCAGTAAGGTGTAATGAGGATTTGCTTACCATGTTTGTTTAGAGGTCTAGTCTTGTTTTGGGAATTGTTGTTAGAAACTCCTTTTCACGTGCAGCTGATAGTGCTTGTTTGTTTTTCCTTGTGTTTCTTCAAGTCACTGTTATTTGTTGGTTAAGTTAGCCCACAATTTCCACAGTTTGATTCAAATGAATGCCCACCCTTCTCACCCCCCCCAGCCGCTGAGGAAAGGGAGGATTTATTGCTGCTGAACTTGCACACAGACTGCTCATAAATCTGGCAGATGTTTTTTTCTTTTTCTTTCTTGTTTTTTTTTTTTTTTAAAGCACATGGTGTATTTTATTGACTGCCTTCCTTTTTCTCCCTGTATTTTTAATTTCCATGCAAGTCAGGGCTAGATGCTGTGAGGGTGAAATGTTAACTCTAGGAATTCAGAAACCTTTCTCTCATCATCTGTTGAAGGACGGGTTCTTGGAAAGACTGATCAAGCTGATGGTGTAGGAAAGAGAAAGAGCTGTGGAAAGGCACTGAATCATATAGTAACTATGCAATTAGGTTGGGCTGTTTTGTCCAGAAAAAAACTGTCTTGAAAATCGAATGGAGTTCATTTTATTGAGGTAACTTCATTTCATAATGCATGTATTCTCTTAGCTCATTGCTTGGTTTTTTTTTTTTTTTTTTTTTTTTTTTTTTTTTAAATCTTCAGCAAGAAGATGCATTTAGGAAGAAGAAACCTCAAGAGAAAAAGGAAGGAAATGTACCAAATACGAATTGGAATAGAAACAGATCATCTCGGAAAAATAAGAAAAAGAATGTTAACATACATACAAGGTATGTGTTGCCTCACTGAGTCATGAAAAAATCCAGAGTTGCAGTAATGTTTCCTCAGTTTTGCTGAGTTTTGCATAGTACGTTAGGCAGATTGCTTTCTCTTCAAACAAATGCTCAATAGTCCTGACCTGGGGCTTTGATGCTAAGAATACACAGTGTGAAATATCACCAGCAAAATAAATGTTTATCCATTTGTAAGCCTGTGTGTGAGGAGACTCAGTGCACTGCATAGCAGTGCTTGCTCTCTGCTATGGCATGACATTTGCTGCCTTCTAGATTTGGATGGCTAATGTTCTGTTATTGTACTGTGTGGGTAAGATTCAGACACATTTTTTTCTGTGAAAAAGGAAGACAAAGTTGTTCAAATTATTCCACTATCAGGAGAATCATCTGCTGCATAATGTAACGTAGGGAATGTTGTCTTCTGATAGTTTTGAGGGAGGAAGAAAAGAGACAAATAATTGTATTTTTGCCATAATGATTGAAAAGTTATCTACCTCAGAGGAGCTGATAAGTAACATCAGTGAAGCTTCAGTGGCAAGTGTTGACAGTGGGTTAAAGGGGCTCTAGGTTCAAGTAGACAGTGTGGTTACCTTGGGAAGTTACTTGTTTTGTCCCGAGGTTCATTTAAATACATTTCTGAGGTCAACTCAGAATCAGTAAATAATTCCAATAAATATTTTTTTCATATTTCTAGTATTTATGCTACATTGCTAGTTATTAAAAACAAAATACAAATTTTAAATGGCTGCTAAAACTTACTATGATAAAATCTTCGTTCTTTCCCAGTCCTTTGAATTAAGGTCACAATTGTACAGAGCCTTCCTGGATTTACTTTTTAATGTGAGTGGTCCTGTTGAGGTCAGCGGGCTTAAGGAAATTGTTAATTTGAAGGAGTTGTATTGAGTTACAACTTATTATGAACAAACTAATATCATTGTGGGAAGTCAGCATATATAAAAGGCTTTGCAGGTAGGAAGGAGAAACAATGGAAGTACTGAAATTTGATGTCTGTTCCTCAAACTGATTCACAGTTTTCTCATTTCTATGGCAAGGATGTAGCTGTATCCTTCTTGTAGAAACTTAGCTGAGTTTTATTCCTTTTGTCTTAGTATTCTGATTACTATATTGGCTCCAGATATTTCAGTTTGACTAGGAAAACCTTGAAATTACTTCATAACCAGATTATTCTAGTTGTAACTGTGTCAGTGAAATAGATGTAGGGCACGTTTTCCAGTCAACCTAGATCTCCGTACGATGCTAGATAGTGCTTATTGTTATAACTTATAAATGCGCTCTTCAATAGAGAGTAGAATTAAACTTGCATGCATTGTCTTGCTCTCCTTGAGAAGTAGGAGTCTGTGTGATGGAATATTGTGTTTTGGGGAAGCCTTAACAGAGAGTTTTAAGGTAAAACTGAGGAAGAAGACTCGTCAACCTATTCCTCATCCCACATTCTGCCTTGGCAGCCTTTTGAGTTGGGGTGTTTGAGTTGGGTGTTCCTTAAAAGGAAAAAATAACGATGTATGTATTTCTTTGGGTGTGGTTGTATTAGGGTCCCCGAGCAGAGTGAGTTGAAGCATCTGTGCAGTGAATATGAAAGACTGGACCTGAGAGCGAATATTGGAATAAGAGCTTGGTGTCCTCAGGGTGATGGGGAAAATTGTAAAGCAGACCAAAAACCTGGGAGCTTGTCCGTACAGGGAGAAACAGGTATGCAGTCTGAATTGTCTTAAACTGGGGAAGAAGCATAAAATGTTTTCCTGGGAATAGGACCGTGCTCATTTCCTGAGACCTCCTTGTCCCTCTTGTCTTCAAACCCTGTCATGCAGATGACAGGGCTGGCAAGAGGAGCAGGCATTGCTTCCTTCCCAGAGCTGGCAGTGCCAGGGCCATCATTCCTGCTCGTTTGGCAAGGGCTGCGTGTGCCTCTAACTGTGCTGTGTTCTCACTTGTCCTCGTTGCACTGGAGCTGTCTTTTAGGCTATAAGCTTCTCATAGTAGGGGCTGGCATGTTCATCTCGATGAGAATTTCAGTAGATACTACTTTTTCCTATCAGGAAATATAGGCAATTACTGTAAATACATATTTCAGGTAACTTTTATTTTATTTGTTTTTATTATTTCTTTAGAAAGGTTTTATCAACGGTCCAAAAAGAAGTGTTTGGAGAAGTTTTGTTCTGATTCAAGCTCAGACTGTGGAAGTTCGTCAGGAAGTGTTCGTGCCAGTCGTGGGAGCTGGGGTAGCTGGAGCAGTACCAGCAGTTCTGATGGAGATAAAAAGCCCATGATTACTGCCAGGCATTTTCTTCCATCCCGTAAGTTCTGTCAACATCATATACATCTGCAAATAGTGGGAGAGTTTCAGCCTTCCTGCTGAATGTAGAGCTGCCATGGCGTGGAGTGTAACTTGCCTTTTTGTAAGGGGAGGCACCTCTCGGAGGCAGCAGGGCAGATTTAAATAACTTGGTATCACAGTTCTGTAGATAGAGACAGTGCCAGAAGGCTACAAAGGAAGTGTCAGGCTCTGTGCTAAGGAGCTGCACATCTTGTTTTCACAGAAAGATGGAAGAACTGAGTGTCTAGTCAAAAGAGTTTTTGTCTTTTGAATGTTATGTCACGTTAATTAAAAAAAAATAAAAGTAGTATCTTGTTTGAGTTAAGAAATGAAACAAATGAAAACGCAAATGAAAACTGTGTGCAAGCAGTTCAGAACGGATCTTGGGGTGCTGGAATTGGGTAACTGTATTTGAAGTAGAAGGAGCCAGGAGGCCTGATACACTTGAGAGTGTGAGAAGTGGCAAACGTAGTTAATTACTGCAACTTTTTGAATGCCTGAATACCATTAAAATAGTTGAAAGCCCAAGACTCAGTTACTACCATTGCTGGCCAAATTGATGTAGTGATAGAAGTAAATGTTTTAAAAGTGCTGAAGTGGCACAAGTACTAACAGCCTTCAGTACCTGAAAGGAACCCATTTTGGAGAATGAAAAAATGTGCCTGTGTTTGTATGTACATTTGTGTGTGCATGAAGTGTCACAGTCTTATGTTAGCAAGGACGCTGTGTGATGCGTCTGAACCTGTGATATGATGGATAATGATTTGTGGGCACGTTACTTCATTGTCAGATGTTACTACTTCTTTAGAAGTCGTATCAAATTAAGAATAAATTTGATAGTAACAGGAATTCTCTTAACGTTTAGAGTGTTGGTAATCACTGAAGTAAAAATACATTTAAGACCAATTGAAAAATAAATCACTTTGTGTATTAATGCAGTTAGTGATACTCCAGTCTGAGAAGAAACTTCGTTAACACCATTGATGAGTCTATCTGTGTGTATAAATATTCTGTGCATACTTCTTTTTTTAGGATCTCTGATTTTCACAGTCATTCTTTTCTTTAGGGGAGAATATTTCACAAAACGATTTTCCATCTGAAACTCCTATCACTTTAAATCTGTCTCATAACATCTGCAATACCAGGTAAAAAATTTGAATCTGCGCCTGTAAGACATGAAAGA
Source organism: Lagopus leucura (assembly GCF_019238085.1). Taxonomy (NCBI): domain Eukaryota; kingdom Metazoa; phylum Chordata; class Aves; order Galliformes; family Phasianidae; genus Lagopus; species Lagopus leucura. The sequence continues at coordinate 191,622 of NW_024962264.1, forward strand.
AACTCCACCAACTTGAAACCTTGTCTCATTTTGGTGAATTGTACCTCTTGTCTTAATTTATTTGGTTTACTATATTTTTATCATCTAATTGCACTTTCTACTTAAAAGAAGAATCTTTCTCAGTACGTGGAAAGATCTGTGCAGTTGAGACAGAAAGAGGATTGTGCTGGGGAAATGTAAAACAAAATTTGAGAATGAAGGAAATTATTTTTCCTCACTGATTTCTTCCAGATCTTAGCAACTTGCTACATTTCCATTGGCCCTTAGTTATATTAAAGTAATAATTGACTTAAAAAAAAAAAGTGAAAGTGAGACTTTCAAGTTGATGTTATTCTTTTAATAAGAATAATGCTCTCCTAGGAAATTGATTTCCCCCTCCACTTCTTTCCTTTCTACTTCTTCACTATAGTAGAAATAGCATCTACAGTTCTTATCACTGTGAATTCTCATTTCACTTCTCATTCATGACTGTCTGTTTTCACTAGCAAAAATAATTTAATCCTTTTCCTCTGGGTTTCTGGTGCTTAAAAACGCTCCCTTTCCACTCACAAGTTGTTTCTTTGATGGCATTCGATAAACACAAAATTGATGTTTCATGTGTGCCTATTGTGTCTTCGTACACATAGAAGTCAACTTGTCTGAAAGTAGTTGGGAGCACCGAAATATCATTGGAGCTCTTATTCATCTTAATGGAAGAATGTTAAATTAATTTGCAAGAGTTTGATGCTTGGATAATATAAGTGAGATTATTAAGATGTCTTTGTTTTGTGTGCGTAATTAGTAGCTGATGCAGTGGAAATTCAAAATAATGAGAAAACCAGGGAAAACCTGGGAAAGCAATAGCAAGAGTTGTATTCCCTAGAATATTTTTTTCATCTGTATATCTTTCTTTTGAAATACTTTGGAAATACGTAACATAAGAGTGCCTTGATTTAAGAAATTCCATTTTCTTTTCATTTAGCAGAGACTTGAATAACATTCCTCAGTATCCTGATACCTTGTGTCCCAATTTCACTGATATAGCTGCAGATCCTGAAAAGAATAAAGGTCAGTTACTGAATTAACAACTTGAGCTTTGCAGTATGTGCCAAGCAGCGTCAGTGATGTCGCTGATGTTCTCTGTATATGCAGAGATCATACACACATTGTTAGATCTTGACTTCTAGGCAAGTTAAGATTAAAGTTAGCAAACAAAATCTTACAGCTTTGATATTCTTCTGTATCTTCTCCATGTGAATTTGCATTTTGCTTTCAGCTCTCATTTTTAGATATTTTTCTTCTCCGGCTTTGCATAGGTTTAAATCTGAAAATAATGCGGCTGGGATATGATAACACTGGTTCCTAATGTTAGAATGAAGCTCAGCATGAGATGTGACCACTTTTTCCTCTCTAATTTCCAGTCAGGACTTGCTCTTTTTGAAAGTAGTGAATGAGTTAGGGTCGGAGTTTTGAAATGCTGAGTTCTCATCCTTTGTATCTCGGGAGGGAAATAATATTAACTAATTATTAACTAATAATACTTACTTGTTCAGTGGGATTCTTGGCAGCCAAAGGTTCAGAGTGGTTAGGTGGAGTCTGAAAACGAGTTAAAATACATAGCTCTTTGAGTAGTGTGTTCCTGTGCCTTTTGCTGTAGAATGAATGTCTGGCAAGGTACAAACAAGAAAATGGTAACAAAGTGTTGTTGAGCAGTTAGGTCAGAATGATAATTAATGGTGATAAGACCAGGGGGAATGGTTTTAAGCTTAAGGAGGGAAGTTTTAGATTAGATGTCGGGGAAGTTCTTCACAGAGAGAGTGGTGAGGTGCTGGAACAGGTTGCCCAAGGAATTTGTGGATGCCCCATCCCTGCAGGTGTTCAAGACCAGGATGGATGGGGCCTGGGCTACCTGACTTAATACCAGATCTGGAGGCTGATGGCCTTGTTTGTGGCAGGGGGGTTGGAACTGAGTGATCTTTTCAGGGGGAAGAGAGAAGGGCCTTTTCAACCCAAGCCATTCTGTGATTCTATGATAGGTGACTTGAGAACTCTTGCTTTGTTTTGTGGAATTACAAATTCTTCATTCAAGTCTCTTCCTACATATATATATTTTTTTAAGGAATAGAAATTTTGAGATTTGTTTGAAGATTGATGTTTAAGTAGGTTGGTTGATATCTCCAGATTTTTCATCTGCCATTTAGTCTTTGTTGTGGAGAATCTAACATTGCGATGATATCCACAAGTGGTGAAAGCCTCTGTCCTGTTCTGCATGTTGTTCCCTTTCCCCTGTTTAGGTCTTTATCCAGGAGGAGACTTGTGGCCTCCCCAGCCCATCTGCCTGACAAACTACAATCTTGAGAATAATCTGCCATGCATGATCCAGGAAACACCCTCAATCCACAACAGGCAAGTTACGTTTCATGCAAGCAGCATGGATTATGTTTTGTTAAGGTTTTCTCTGGTGCAGAGGACTTGCACTTGAGCTTATCTTTAACTATCATCTGCCTTGCAGATATTACAATTCATGCCGTTGCTTCAGTCCCCTAGTCTTTCATGGTTTTTTCATTAGTACATCATAACTTCGCTCATACGAACTCACTGGTGTTCCTACTCATATACAGGTATATGCCTTCAGTTCAAGTCATATTCTGTCATCCAAAGTGAAAGAGTGGGTAACACAAATCCCCAAATGATGATGATGTGATCACAACTGGGCTGCTAACCTCAACTGTCTACAGACTGCAGCCCTGATGACTTGAGTAATGGCTGGCAGTCTGCTCTCTAAGTCAAATGTTTAAGAATTACTCTTGAAAGTCTTCTTGAAATACTTGAACTATTTGAATGAAAACAAGTATGATCCCTACACTAAGCATGCATAGTTTAGGAAATCTGTGGTGAGTGAAGTACAAATCCCCTTATAGAGTGCTCTGCATAGAAATGCTAAATAATGCATTGCATCCTTTATTTTTTCCCCATCAAATCATGGTATTTTATTTTCTATCTACCACTTCTGTGCCTGTGGGCAAGTAATCTAATTATCTTCTTTTTCTGGAAGAAGAAGTTGAACCCCACAAGGTGTTGCAGAACTCTGGTAGCTGTCACTCCAAATTGTTCATCCTCTCAGGGGGAATAAAGAGTTCAGTGAGAGGATCGCCGTGATTATGTGCTGGCAGAGTGGATGCTGGCAGAATTTGTAAGGCAAGCAGAATGTGAGGAGCCTCATCATCAGTTACAGGCATTTTACACCCGATAGCTTTATGGTGAATAAGTATGTTTAAATAATTTTCAGAAGTTCTGCAAATTGTTTCTGACAGCACACTTTTCTTTTTCTTGGGACAGCTTCATTGACTGGAATGCAACTTGTGACAGCCAGTTTTCCAACATGTATTGTCCATTAGAGATGAATGAATATGGTGCTATTCCAGAAGGTAAGATGAATTTTAAAAGTTATCACTGAGCATGTTATTTCTCTAACCTAACTTTTAAAACAAAAGGCTGAGCTTGTCTATGAGCATCTGGGTGTTTGAACTTTATACTTTCCAGCTGAGTACTCCATAGGAAAAAAACACTGTCTGCATGTGGTAGATGGGAAAGCTGGCCTTTGTATAGAATCATTAAGCCTGAAAATCCAGTGTAAAGGACTTGGTCTGAGAGGGAATAGAGAAAAATGCTTGTGATCACAGTATTACACAATTCTTTTTTGCACAATTTTGTTTGTTTCTCCTCTGGCTTGCTTTCCAGTGTGTGAAACAGAAAGCCTCTTGTGACCAGTTACCTTTGCAGGCTAGAGTTTCTTGGCTTGGGACACACTCTGGCAAGAAACTAAAATTCTTTAGCATTACCTAAGCAGTAATTGAAGATCAAGCTACGGTATCACAGGCAGCAGGGTAATCTCTTGGGTGCTTAGAGCTGAGGCATGCTGGCAGTGAAGCCAGGGTAGACTCTGCCATGCACTTTCTGCAGCTAATAAAGACTGCTTTCTCCAGAAAGGAGATTGCCTACTCTTTATCCCATTCTCCTGACAGCAGTTTGTTACTGGGGCCTAGTACAAAATGGCAGTCTTGTTAAAGACTGTTAAGCTTTGCTGCTGCATTGCCTGGAAGCTGCCTAAAGTCACCAAAAGCTTAGCTTGGTTCCAGCATGTCTCACTCCTAGAAGGTTCAACATTGAATAAGGCAAAAGCCTTATTTTCTCTTCCCTGTTTTATAAACCGCAGAAAATATGAACTACTCCAGCGGCTTCCTGGGCACAGCTGCGATGCAGAACACAGCCTTCATTGACCAGAGCTGCCCCTCCACCTGGAATGCACCGCAGAACATGCCGCCTACCTGGGAGCCTGCCAGTTATGTCAGCTCCACAGTGAGTACTGCCACTGCCAGGCACTGCCTTCTCATGCCACTTGAAAAGCCTTCCCAGTGTGTACCTGCCTTGCCCTTACCTACTGCTTGCATGTTGCTCACGTTTCCTTTAAGTAGCCTGACGTGTGTGTTTGATGCTGGTGTTGGTAGCATGGATTTCTCCCAATTGTTGGTCAAGGTTGTTACTGGGCTTTGTCTATAAAACTCTCAGGATGGATCATTTTTGCCTGCAAATTGATTAAAATCATCTTACATATGGAAAAATATTTTGGACTTGCATAGTCTACTGAGACTTTTTCCTATCAAGATCAACCTTTCCAGATGAGGGTAAAATACAGAGAGTGCTGACAGCAAAACCCAGAGAGATTTAGAAATGGTCGGCCTCAATGGACAGCTGCTCTCAGTGACTTTGACTTTTTTTTTTTTTTTTTTTTTTTTTTTTTCTGGGAAATCAAAGTGAGTTAAGCTGGATTTGTGTAGATTTCTGAATGCTGTCTTTGACCTCTTTCTGTATGGACTAGCCATGTCTGTGTCATCCCACAGTGCAATGTGTGGCTGACCTCATTTCCAGGCAGTCTTTACTTACAACTGCATTCTCTTCAGCTCAGATTTCAAAATCTTATATTTTACCTTTTTTTTTTTTTTTTTTTTTAACTACATTTGTAATACATTTGTTTTGAAATAAAAATATTCAGATAAAGCAATAAATATTTCGACTTGCAGAACTGAAAATTCTACTCAATTTAAAAAGTAGCGAAAGTGGTAGAAGACTGTTTCCTAAAACAGATGTAGCTTTATTTCATATTCTATTCAAGAATGCCAGGAAACACAGAAGGTAGAGATTGGAAAATACATTGGATAATTCAGTTCATTTCCCTGGCAAACTTTTCACTACAGTACATTTCAGTGTTTCATTCAATTTTAAAAGTCCCAAGACTTCCGTGACCTTTCTGAGAGGTTTCCTTGCAGACTAATACATCTTGCTCTCCAGGAGTTCTTCATAAGCTTTCGAAATTTTTCTGCCTAAACTCTCTAGCTCCCAATTGGATTCTTTTTTCCATACTGAATATCCCTCTTTGCTTCTGGTGTGCATGATCTTTCATTAATGACACACACATCAACCTTTTCCTCAGGCATCCTTCTGTTTTAGTTTTAACTCTCCAAATCACGTGTGATGCTCTTTATCCCTTGTATTTCTTAATAACCCAACCAGAACTAAATACTGTATTCTTGTTACAGTAATATTGGTGCCATGCAGAGAGCATGCTAATGCGGCTGTAATCTTTTGGGCAACTATATTGCCTTGTCACCTTGTTTAATTTTCAGCTTGCGAGTTTCCAAAGTTCTTTGCATAAACATTGTTTTCTCCCATTTAGTACACTGCCATGCTTTCTGTGGTGAGTGGGCTGTTTTGCAGCTCCCCATGATGCTTTTATCTTGTTCTGCAGCCTTACCTCTCGAGCACCCGAAGCTTGTCTCCAATGTCTGGACTTTTTGGTTCCATCTGGGCACCGCAGAGTGATGCCTATGAAAGCTGCTGCCCTGTCAGTGCCACGACCCAACACTCAACCCATGTTGAGAACCAAGCTGTTATGTGTAAGCAGGAATACTATCCGAGGTTTAACCCATTCCGTGCCTACATGAACTTGGACATATGGACTACAGCAGCAGCCAACCGAAATCCAAATTTCCCACTTTCGAGGGACTCGGGTTACTGTGGAAATGTGTGAAAGGAATTTGATTTAAAAATGTGAATAAAGATGCTTGCAATTTTGATTACTAGAGTAAGCTGGTTGTTGAATAGATTACAGTGTTGGTGGATATTTTGGCACTTTTATATTGAAAATAAATTTTTTTTACTGAAGTATAAGCATTCAGTGCATTTTGAAAAGCAAAACGTTCAGGATGCTGCTATTGTCAAGTGAAGGCTATAAATTTGAATCTCAAAACTTTTCAAGAATAGATGTTAGGTTCTTAGAAGCATCCATGAACCCATACTGCGCATTTCTTCTGAGGTTTCCATTCTGCAGTATAAGCTAGGTGTCTTGTGGCATTTGTAGGAACAAAATCATAAAGCAAATAATTGCACTGTGCTGAACAGCAGCGCTGAGAGCTGCTTGCTGATGAGGTCGGACGTGTTCCAAGTGGTGCCGCTCTTGCTGCTGACAGTTGTCAGTATAAACTTCTGGAAACAGACGAATGGCCGAATTGTGGCTTGCTTGAAACTGCAAGCCATCAGTTGGATGACATGATGCTTGTGCATTGTGGGTGAATGGGCATTTCCTGCAGGAGCTTCCCTTGCCAGTGGCTCCTGATACCTTGCATTTAGATTTTTAGCTTTTTTGTTGCAGTATCGTGTTTTCAGTGTGCTTCACTTGCCCTTGTCTAAGCGGCAGCACTTGAATTGAGCAAATACTGCTTTGAGTGCAGAGTTCACACCACTCTCCAAATCGGAACGGTGCTGTTTGTTCATATTTTGGGGCTGAACCTTTGTAGTGGGAAGAGCAACCAAGGAATGACTGTGACTGTCACAGTACAGCCTTTTCTTCTGGCATTACAGCGTGTGTTTGGGAGTCTTCACTCTTCAGGTGAAGATGGCAAGGAGATTGTGGCATGTCCTCTGCAAGCAGGCTTGTTAAATCTGAGCAAAGGGCAGGGTCCAAGAGCAGCCCCTAGCACCTGCTTGGAGGAGGATTATGAAACAAAGTCTTTGCGGTGGCTGCAGGTAATGGCAGCAGCTGCAGGTTGCAGCTGAGGAAGCTCAGGAGGAGCAGCTTCCTGCTGCACAAACAGAAAGAAGATGAGTCTTCTTGACTCATCTGTTTGACTGTGTTTCTGTGAGAACTGAAGTTCTCACATTTCTTCTTATGTGAAGGCAGAGCAGCTGATGAGCCCTTGTGCAAGGCTACTTGGCAAACTAGGAGCCCAGACATGAATTCCAACTCTGGAAGTCATGTCACGTTGCTGAGCTATCAGACCACATCTTCTGACCTGCTGGTTTTAGTTGGAAATGCCATCTCAGTTCTTGAAATGTTACCTCAGAAGCAACACGTTTCCATAAGTAGTTTTTTTCAATGCACTGTTACTATCAAACAGGTTTTGTTGAAAGATCCCTTCAGTGCTGTGCGTGTTCAAATTAGCTCAGTAAGAAAAGGATGATTGGAAAGCTGCTGCACTTAACTGCTTTGACTGCGCAGGTGGAGAGTGCTTCTAAGCCATCCTTGGAATTTGGAGTCAGAAAAATCAGATCATCCCTGGGTGCTTTTCAGAACCAAGAGTCTTTGGCTGCTACTCATGATGCGTCTTGCTGGAATGAACTCTGTGACCAGAGTAGCTGCTGCAAAGTTCCCATATTAATATGAATTTTGCTTCCTGAATTCAGTCTTAAGCTACAGGAAGTAGTCTTAGCTACTGACATGCTTTCAGTGCACTTGTTGCCTGTGGCAGGGGGCTGCAGAAGGAACAGAAAAGGAATGCATACACAAGAAACATGAAAAGAGCAATCATTTAGTTTGAAATGCAATTCCCCCGGGAGCTGGGTAGTATTAAGCAAAATCTTTCATGTAACTTTTTGTAACAATTACAGAGAATTCCCTTTCTTAATGAGCAGTCCACTGAATACAGGTAGAGATTAGGGCTCAATTCCTCATCTAGTAAAGGGGAAGATAAAATAAATAATTCCACTACAGATTTCTTTGCACCCAAATAACTAATTCTGCTAATTCTGGTCCAGAAGAGCTTGCTTAAATGTAGCTATAAAGGCATGTAATAGTTTTGAGCAATATAATTTCGTATTTCTTGCCTCATGCCAGGAATTTCTATTAGCAGGTTCAGGAGCTTTGTCAAGCTCTCTGAAACTTATGTTTTTTTTCTGAGAATCTTCAAAAACTGTAGAAATAGTTAAGATTGCCAAGGGAAAAAACGAAAGTAGTGGTGTAAAAGAGGAGATGTTTGCACGGTTCACTACTAGGGCTGGTTATGGAGAGAGGGACAAAATCATAGGCAGGGCAAAGCTTTCAGCATGGATTTCTATCCTAGTGTGAATGCTATGTAAACTTAGGATGTTCAGCATTTTCCCAAGGATAGAGTTGTCCTCTGCTGCTCCTTTCTAAGCAGCCTGGTGCATCTTGGGCATGCACTGGGAACTGGAGGGACTGAGTATGAAGCTGCGCCATCCCCTATTTGCACAGGACACCTTAACCAAGTCTGCCTTGTTTGTCCCCAGTTTCCATCCTGGAGCCAAGGTGCATTTTATGAAAGTTCATAGGTACTATGCAAGAAAGCATCTATTGCAGGGAGCATTGAAGTGCCGCAGCCTAGCAGGGCTGCAGCGAGCCCCTCCTGTGGCTGAGATCTCTGTGACTTGCACAGTGGTGGCACGGAACGCAGTGGAGCAGCTCCTAGGGACTCAGGTAAGTGAGGCTGGTCCATGTGGTGCTCCCCTCCTGCAGGAAGGGATTTGAACTGGACAGACTGGTTTTGGTGGTGGTGGGTGGGGCCTTGTTTTCTGGTATTTGCTCTTATCCTTTCCAGCCCTGGGCAATGCCTGCTGCTTGTTTTTCCTAGTTGTTGAGTCACCCCCATTGTTTGTACTCTCTGCATGCTTGCTGTGAGCTGTGGGTGGGACAGATGCAGGGTGTTACGTCTGTGTCACTGTGGCCATGTTCTGATTGCAGCTCTGCTTCCCTGCCCTATCCCGCTGTTGGGTCCTCATGCTCCTCACCGCTATGCTGAAGCTCATCACTGGTGCAGGGATGCAGGTGCACCCCAGTGCTGACAGCCTAGCATTGCTGCTCCCGTTATCTGTGTGCTGGTGATCCTACGGAAGTGCCACTCTGTGCTTGCCTGATAAAAAGCCTGCCTTGTTGCTGTGGGTTGTATGCTGAGCGCCTCACTTTTTCCACAGTGTCTGTTTGCTTAAATCCCCTCAAATGCTCTTGAATTTGAGCTGGTACCTGGAGAGGCAGGGTGCTCAGGGTCACAGCTGTCTCAAAGCTAGACCTATAGCTTGCAGCTTAAGCAGTCATAGGGTGGGTGCTGCAGTGAGACATCAGCACCCTGCAAGGAGCTGCTGGGGTTCCTGGCTCTGACTTGTGGTTTTTGCTCAGCACAGCTTCGTGGTTTCATTAGTGTGAAGGTGTTACACCATGCTGCGTATGAAATGGCAGAGCACACGAGCCGGATGTCAACAGTGAGAACAGAACCTTGCAGAAGAATAAAAAGAAAAAAAAAGCACTATAACCCTTCCGCTACTCTTCTCAGATGGTGACAGGGCTGTGGGAACATGTTGCTTGCTGCTAGGTTCTCACAGGAACAAAGCAGGGTGACGGCAGTGCTGGTGAGCAAATGGAAAACAATCTCACTGCTGCCCTGTGTCTCCAGCATTGTAGAAACCCATAGGATCTTGAAGGTTGGAAAGTCCACTAAGATCATCTTATCCAACCATCAACCAATCCCCATTAACCATGTCCAACAGTGCCATGTCCTCCACATTTCTTGAACACCTCCAGGGATGGTGACTCCACCACCTCCCTGGGCAGCCTGTTTGAAAGCATCACCATCCTTATACAGAAGAAGTGTTTCCTAATATCCAACCTGAACCTCCCCCAGGACAACTTGAGGCCTGTTCCCTCTGTTCTATTACTATTACCTTGGAGAAGAGGCCAACCCCCACCTCTCCACTGCCTCCCTTCAGGCAATTGTAGAGAGCAGTAAGTCTCTCCTGAGCCTCCTCTGCCTCAGAGGACAGAGTATTCTATAAATAAAAACAGGAAACAGGTTCAAAAGTTCAGTGGTTTTTAACTAGTTCGGTAACTAATTCTCTTGTATACCTACAAAAATATTAGTTTTATCTTTATATAAATCAAAGGAACAACTTTGAAGCACTTACCAGGCACATGCAGTCGTGCATTTTAATAAGTGTCAAACCAGATATATCTGTGCAGTAATGGTGACTGACTTACTGATTTCAAATTCCTGCACTTATTCTTGCAGTGCGTAAAGCCTAATGACTGCTCTGTTGTTTTGTTTTTTTAATTACTGCTACTGTGGACACAAGGTTGCCCCAAGCACACTGCAGATATTAAGAGAAGAGGTGAAACGTCTGAAAGCCAGAGGTCTGAGAGAGAGCCTGATGAGGATATATTTCATGGTGGGGAGAGAGGCTGAAGAGCTGCGTGTGTCTCTTACCTAAGCTAATTGCATCAGCACCTCCCCCCATGTGTTTGGGTCAACACACGTAATCGTGGATATCTGTTTTACCTTCCTGACAGGAGATGAGAAGGAAGACCATAGCATGCCTGGCTCAAGTTGGTACAAGTTGGCTCTGAGCTCCAGCGGGCATCTTGTACAGGTTGTGTTGATTGTCATGTTGCTGTGACGGAAACCATAGTGCTGCACTATAGCTGTTTTTCCAAAGCATTCTGGGGTGCAGGTATTTTAGGGTTATGGTTGAGCTAAAGCTTGCTCTTAGAGAAGATGCCAACTTTTATCTGCTTGTCTGCAAAACAGCTGCTTCTGCTATCCTCAGGTGTAATGTTAGTTTAATGTCTTGCTACCATGTCCCACTGCTCTGCTGCTCAAGGCAAACCTCATGATATCTCAGGGGAATGCCATGGTGTGCATGATGGCTCTTCATCTATGTCAGTGAGATATGGCTTTCCAAGACATGGGCTTCTACTTTTTTTGCCTGATCTTTATGCTGCATGTATGTTTGTTTGTTTGCAAGGAATCTCACCTTGTAGTTGCCTTGATTGAAAAGCACTACTTTGTCAGTGGGAGCAGAAATAAAAGGTATAGTTGGGAAACCCTTGGGCCTGGGACAGGTGGCACCCTTCCTCTGCATTCCCCATTTTTCTTTGCAAGTAGATCATCAATGTCACACTTAGTAACACTTGCAGTGTGATTTAGTAATCAGACAACGCAATCACTTCAATGACAATTGAGGGGGAATGAAGCAACTTCACTTCCTGGCTTGCTCTTTAAAATGCAGTAGGGGCCTGGGTAAGGCTGGTTCTTGGAAAGACAAAGGAAGATCCCGTTAGTAATCTCCATTCCTTTCATTTTTTTGTTTCCTTGTTTTGGTGTTCTACGATGTTTACCGAGGACATAGAGCCAAAGCATACCACCTGAGTGAAAAATGGCAAATGGAGGAGGGAGCCGCGCAGCAAGGCTGGCACCTTGCCCTTGAGTGCTTTAATGCTGTTAGCCAGAGTGCCTGCCTCCTTCCTGCAGATAGGTGCTGACACAAACCTCCTTGTGCGTGGCCACAGGAGAAAGCTTGGCAGACCTGGAATGGCTCTCTGGCAAAGGGAGGGAAGATGTGGCCTGCTTGTTAGCTTTGGTAGCATTTATGCTTGGCCTTGTGCCACCACCATCATAGAAAGCAAATGGAGAGGGATTGTTTTGTGACCAGGTCCCTTTCTGGGGGATGTGGGCTTCTCTGGGGACTTCCTATGGGGTGCAAATGGCAGAGCAGTTCACTGGCAGGCTGTTCTGCAGAAGCTGTGTGGAGCCAAAACAGGTGGGAGCGATGACACCGACAGTGGCGTCAGTGCCATCCTGGTATGCAGCAAGACATAGGGCTCATAGCTTTCTGCCTAGCAAGCCACTTGCTAGCTCCTTGCATGGCTCCCATGCAGAAGCAGGGCCACTCAGCGTGTGCTTCACAGGGGGGGGGGGGGGGGGAGTGTAAGGAATACTTATTTTATGAGGAAATTTAAAATACTTATTTTATGAGGAAATTTAAACGTTACACAAATTACAGAAAAGTTCAGCACCCTGATCTAGCTGTAGGTGTCCCTATGTATTGCAGGGGGATTGGACTAGATGGCCTGTAGAAGTCCCTTCCAACTGAAATGATTCTATGATGATTCTAGGACATCTGAACAGCAGGGGAGAGGAGTGCAGCCAGCCTTTGCCCTTTCTGTCCCATCTACCACTTTTTTTTTTTTTTTTTGCATTTTTGTTAGTGACTTGAACAGTATCTGTTAAAAGTGTAAGGCTGCACAGACACCACTGTTGCAGATGAAGACATATGTGCAGTGGAGTGAATGTCAGGAGGGAAATCCTCCCAACACAGCGTCATGCATCTCAGTGCTGTGCATGGATTATGGCTCCCAGAGATGAGCTAGAACAAAGAGCACAAGGAACCAACCTAGGGAAATAAAGTACTCTGAGGGGCTGATTTTAAAGTACATTTGCTGAGACTGTTAATCATGGAACACACAGGAAATCAATTTAAAATGATGTCATAATAATAGCACATGAAAGGAACACAAACACTGCATAACTTGTATAAACAGAAAGGGATCTGTGTGCTGACACTTGTAAGTGCAAAGCTGAAAGGCAGGCAGGTGTGCAGCCTGTGGGCCAGAGGGTGTGGAGAGCTTTTCCAGGAACAGAGCTCTGCTTGTGCCTCCCTGTGCAGCCATTCCAGCACCTGACCACTCTCTGAGAGAAATAGGTCTAATCTAAGTCTCCTCTGGCACAGCTTGTGCCTGTTTCCTTTGATCCTGTTTGTTGTCTGGAAGAAGAGGCCAAACCTCTCCTCACCACAACCTCCCTTCAGGAAGCTGTAGAGTACAGTGAGGTCTCTGCTGAGCCTCCTCTTCTCCGCACTGAACAATCCCAGCTCCCTCAGCTGCTCCTCATAAGACTTGTGCTCCAGACCCCTCACCCACCAGCTTTGTTGGTGAGGGGCCCAAAACTGAACACAGCACTGGAGGTGCGGCCTCACCAGTGCTGAGTACAGGGGGATGCTCACCTCCCTGCTCCTGCTGGCCACACCATTCCTAATGCAGCCCAGGATGCCGCTGGCCCTCTTGGCCACCTGGGCACACTGCTGGCTCCTGTTCAGCCAAGCACCACCAACACCCCCAGGTCCCTTTCCTCTTCACTGTCATCCAGCCACTCATCCCCAAGCCTGTAGCACTGCATGGGGCTGTTGTGCAGCACCCGGCACTTGGCCTTGTTGAACCTCATCCCATTCAACTCAGCACAGCGATCCAGCTTATCCAGATCCCTCTGCAGGGCCTCCCTGCCCTCAGGCAGATCCACACCACCTCCCAGCTTGGTGTCATCTGCAAATTTGCTGAGGGTGCACTCAATGCCCTCATCTAGATCATCAGTAAAGATGGTCCCCAGTACCGAGCCCTGGGGGACACCACTTGAAACGGGTCGCCAGCTGGACTTAGCTCCATTAACCACTACCTGCTGGTCATGGCCCTCTAGCCAGTTCCTTACCCAAAGAAGGGTAGACCTGTCCAGGCCACAGACAACCAGTTTCCCCAGGAGAATGCTGGACTTGTCACATGGACTTGTGACAGTCCAGATGGAGGGGGAGCTCTCTAACTGTCTCCACCTGAATCGCCAGGGGCATATTCTGCACAGCCAGATCAGGGCGTAAATTGCCCAGAGGATAACCAATCTGCCTATTAAAGGCAGATGAAAAGAAGGCATGGAGGACCTCAGCCTTCTCCTTATCCTCATTCCCTGCTGCATCAAGTAAAGGATGGAAATTCTCCTTGGTTCTTCTCTTACTGTTGATATATTTGTAGAAGGATTTCTTATTCTCTTTTACTGCAGTGGCCAATCTGAGTTCAAGTTGGGCTTTTGCCCAACTTCCTTGTAGTCTCCCCATGTAGCCAAACCCTTCTTCCAGAAGACGCAAGACTCTCTTTTTCTTCCGGAATCTCAACAATAGTTCCCATTTCATCCACACTGGTCTTCTTCCCCTATAGCCTGCCTTCTGGCACTGTTCTTGTGCCTTTAAGATTGCCATCTTGAGGAGCGTTCTGAGCAGGTCAAAGTCCTCCCTCTGGAAGTTCAAGATTGCAGTTTTGCTAGCCACCCTTCTGACATCTCCAAGAATACAGAATTCTACAATTTTGTGGTCGCTCTGCCCAAGACAGTGCCCACCCTTTACATCTCCCACCAGTCCTCTGTTAGTGAAGAGCAGGTCCAGCAGGGCACCAGCCCTGGTAGTCTCTCGTACCAGCTGTGTAAGGAAGCTATCTTCCACACACTCTAGAAACCTCTTGGACTGCCTCCTCTGCGCTGTATTGTTTTTCCAACATATATCCGGGAATTTTAAGTCTCCCACGAGAACAATTGCTGGCAATCACACAACTTCCGCAAGCTGCTCATGGAATGCCTTGTCCATCCTTCATCCTGATTAGGCAGTCTATAACAGGACCCCACCAAGATGTTGCCCCTACGTGCCTTCTCCCTACCCACAGATGCTCAACTTTATCATTGCTAACCCCAAGCTCTTCAACATCAAAACATTCCCTAATTTTGTTTGTTCTTTCAACCAAAAGCTGCAAATTAGGGACCAAGTCACTCCAAAGCAGGTGTTGTCATGTGTCCTACACATGATAAAGACCTGCAGAAGTTGTAGAGTTACTGCAGCTCCCTGCTGCTGTCTCTACAGGCTGTCTAAGTTGCTTTGCAAGTTAGCCAAGTGTGTACTTGCAAATTAGCTTAGGATGTCTGTTCTCAATCATGTCCAAGCCTGCAGAGTCAGGGACCAATCAGAAATATATATTTTAGTGGAAAAAACTCATTACTTGAAGATATTTCTGTGGCTCTGTCAGACTTGACATTTGTTTTTCAGATAATTATTGACATCATCTTATTATGGTTTTTATTTTGATTAGAAATTATTTTTCTTGAGTTATTAGAACTGCATCTAAAAAGCTGGTTTGCGAAGATTATGCAAATGCAAAAGAAACTATAGAAATAATCCCTGCCAGAAACAGCAAAACTGTCGCTTTCTTGGTATACAAGAACTTGGAGAGAGCAGGCTGGATTTTGTCTAATTATTTAAAAAATATGGTGCTCAGACAGCAGATAAATCAAGAAAAGTGCCTGGCCCAGAGAAATTGCTTCTGATGTTCTAAATTCAAGATGATCGGGTTTCCTCTTTCTGCAAGGCACTGTCACATCTTAAGTACCTCACAGCATCAGAGATGGAGGAAGGCAGCAGCTGAACACAGCCTGAACTGCCCATGCACAATAGATCCTGGCAGTGTCTTTTTTGGAATGAATACAAAAACCTTGATAGTATTATGGTTTATGTGGTATGTGATAATAAGCTGATTCATTTCCTGCTCAGATTCTTGTCCAAATGTTAGATCTGTTTTGTTGTTGTTGTCTAAGAAGCAGTTAAAGAGGTATCTTTGCCTCCTAGCATGGTGTTTCTCATCTCCATACAGGAAACAAACTCTAAATGGTTCTGCTGCAACTCGATCCTGTACTCAGGAATGTTTCTCTTCAACACCACCACCACCAAAAAAGGAGCACTTTTTTAATTGTATCAAGGTAGGATGAGGTCCATGTCCACACTCCCCTCTCTGCTGAGGAAGCACATTAACATTTGGGCCTTTCCTGCAGTGAAAGGCTTCAGCACGCATGTTCCTGTTCCCAGCCTTGGAGCAGGGGAAATCTTCTTTCCTCCTCATAGGAAATCTCAGTGCTGGGATGCTACACCCTCGTTTCCTACCACAACCTGCCTGTCCTCTTTGGGCATTGGGACCCTTTTGCTGGGTGCAGGATGCCCTGGGAAGTGCTTGGAGCAGTCACGCCTAAGTTGGTATGTTTGCACACACTGAGCAGCACACTAGGCAAGTCCCCTGCTGGAGTAACAAATTGAGGTGATGCTGATAGCACAGCTTCCTGTGTTTGCTTATTAAAATGTAAGGTACAAAAGGAGCTATGTTGTGTAGCCTTCCCTCATGTGCAGCTGCTTTGTATTGATGCAACTTCCTTGGGAGGCAAAAAATCACCAGGAAAATCCAGGCGTTTTTTTTCCCACTGAGTCATGCTGTTGCAGCTATGCCAGAAGGCAGAGCTTTCTGTGTTGTGTCAGCCTTTGTGTCATAGCTTGCAAACCTCCTTCTGTTAGGGCAGCAAATCAGCTTCAAGCTCTTCTGGCTGAAGGCTTTTGGAAAGGGTAAGAGCAAGTGGAGGGAAAAAAAACTGCTTCCTTGACAGGGCAGTCTGAAAGGCTGGCTGCGGAGCATGCAACCACTTGCACAATGTTACTGCACTCTGCCACAGTGGCAAGGCGAGGACATTGCACAAGGAAAATTAGAGGAATCTGTGCTTCTGCTTTTCAGCTGGGCCTGCCGATTTGGGCATTCAGCTACTGCCAGTGTAGGCCTGAAGAGGAATATGATGGAGTTAACATTGCTTAATTTACATTATAATATTCCTTTTTTTCCTTCTTTTTTTGTAGTTCGAAGATGAATACACGAAGCACTGTGAAGCAGATTAAAGCACAGGCACCAGCGGTACATGCCGAGGCTCTGCTCCCAGACCTGTGAACTGATGCCAAGCCTCCTGCTTCCAATTACACAAGCCTTCCACGTCTTGCTCCGGAGGCTGTGAGCACAGGTTTGACCATCTCCAGGGGGTGAGGAGGGTGCTGCAGGCTCAGCCCTGCTGCTGCTGGCAACCATGCATACAGTTCACTGGGTGAGCACCAGGAAGCAGCCCTATGCAGGTTGCAAGGCATTTCTGCTAACGCTGCAGGCTGGCCAACAGCCTCAGGGACTTCCTCTCTGTCCTGCTGCCTCAGCATTTTCTTCCAGACTATGCTATGGGAGGGTGTTGCCTGCCCTTGTTGAGGCCCCCCCCTCCATGCTCTTGCTCCTTGTTTCTCAGTCTCCCAGAAGAACAGCAGCACAAGAGCTGTTTAGAGCATGGATACTGCCATGCAGGTGGAAAGGGAGAAAGAGGGGGACTGGCTGCAGGGTCATCTCAGGTGAGAGTGTGGAGGGGGAGCAATTGAAAGAAAGAGATCTACCTGTGGAGGGTCAGCACCACGCTGTCAGGATGAAAGGGCTGCAGGCCTGCAGTAGCTGGAGCCTGCTCCTAAGGACCTGAAGATTAGCATTGCTTGGTTCGTGGCTTTTGACCAGCACACCTGTTTCTGTGGGGTTCTGTCCCACGCAAAAGCATAAACATGTTTTTATGTCAGCTTTGGTTCATATCCAGCTAATACATACTCCTAATATATCCTGACCTGCCTGGTGGAGGAAGGTTGTGGTCAGAGACTGCCCCTGCCAGCAGCAGGGATGTGGGTCGCAGTGCTGGAGCTAGGGTCAGGGAACTGCCTGTGGTGGAAAATGGGTGCTGCATGCGCTGCTGCCAGATGCACGATGACATCTAAAGCTTTAGAAGCAGTATCTGCAGCTCTGTCTCAGCTCTGCATGCCTTCTGACAGGCTTGTGTAGGGTCTCTGCTCTCTGCAAGAGCACAGGCTTGCTGCAGCTCTGTGCCCTTCTGCTGGGAAAAAGCGATGTAGTGGCCAAGGTATATAGCTGCTTCAAAGCACTGCAAGGAGGAAGGAGAATGATATCTTCATGTTGAGTATGGAAGAGGAGAGAAAGCACTCAGAAGATGCAATTTTGTTCAGCGCAGTTACTCTGGAGAAAAAGCAGGTGAAGTGTATTCTTGCTTTAAGACAAGACTTTGTTCCCACTGTGATTTTGAAAGAAGTTGTACTGCGCTCAGTGATGCCGTGGGAGACAGCTGCTGGTTTCTAGCCTCTGCAAGGCAGTGGAGGAGACAGTTCTGGCATCCTCAGGCCTTCCCTGACTCTGGATAACCTGATAAATCCTGACAAATTGATTTCCTGGAATGTGAGAGAAGTCGTATAGAATTTGTTTCCCTGTTCATGGAAACAAGCAGATTTCTCACTCTCATTTCTTGGCTTTTTAAGCTGTTTGGGAAGAGAAGAAGGGCAGGGTCCCTGTAGCCTTCTCCTTCTGGAAGAAACCAGAAACTTAGGCTCTGTTTCATACTGTGATCTATGTCTCTCTATTATCACCCTATACTTTCTGTACAAGTGAAACCCTTGAGGCCCCGGTTAGAAGTGTGCTGAGAGCAGGCTGAGCTTGAACCTTGGGAAGAAGTTGCTGATGGGAAAAGAAACAAAAGCTGACCCCTACTTCAGATCGCCACAGGTGCATGGTGGTGATGCCATAGCATGCAAGAAATTGTTATGTGCTGAATGAAATACAGGGCCCTTGTGTCTCTTCAAACCTCTTCACAAACTGAACTTTTTAAAAAACTTTGTCAAGGAGTTGCAATTTTGATGGCAAAAATGTACAGGAATTAGTTGCACCAATCTCAGAATTAACATTTTAAAGTGTTCTGATAACCCAAAGTCCTCCCTGTTTGAAAAACAAGAGCCATTCCACTGAGAGATGTGAGAGGAAAGCGGCAGCTTTTGGGAATCTCACGGCATCTCCTCACTGAAATGCTGTGTCCTGCAGCTTTCTCCATGTCTTTTTCAGAGCAGAATTTCTTTAAAAATGTTACACTTATCATCTGTTTTAAGGAACAAACAGAAAACACCAAGGTTTTTCAATTCTTTCAATTCCTCTTTTAGAAAGTGCTGAATTTTTACCCTTATGTGCAATGCTAATTTTAAGGCAGTGGGACTGAGGCGTGCTATCGAGCTTGTCCCTGCACTTTGTCACGGTTGAATATCTGCTGCCACCAGGGCCCGGGCAGGTGTCTGGGAGGCGGCTGCAGTCAGTCTGTCTGTCTGTCTGTCTGTAGGCAAGCATTTCTCAGAGCAAGCAGACAGCAGAACAGGGCAACTTCTGAGTACGGAAAAAGTAGATGGAAGTTGCTGTCAGGAAGTTCAGAGTTTGAATTTAATGGTTTTCCCCTTCAGTGCCGGGAAGGCTTCGTGCCTGCACCCTGCTTGGCCATTTGACCAGGTATTTATTTCCATTCAGTCAGGATAAATGTCTCTTCTTTTAAAATCACCTTGGATATTTACAGAGGGATGCTTTTATTCAAGCTGTGTCTTCTTTTTGAGTATTTTTCCTTTTTTTTTTTTTAGTATTGTTATGATTTTCATGTGTTTTCTACTGGTGAGGCACTGGCACAGGCTGCTCAGAGAAGCTGTATGTGCCCTATCCCTGGAGGTGCTCAAGGCCAGGCTGGACAGAGCCCTGGCAGCCTGAGCTGGTGGGGAACATCCCTACCCACCACAGAGGGGATTGGGACTGGGTGGGCTTTGAGGTCCCTTCCAATGCAAGCCACCTTGTGATTCTACTTGTTGATAACTTAGGACTGCAACATCCTAGGAAAAGAAAGGATGATGAATGTTTCTCCAGTACTCTTCTTGACTAAACAGCTTGACTCCAACTTACATGTGTTGCAAGATACAGATAATTTACAGAGCCCAAACAAGCTGAGGTCTCAATACAGTTAACAACTCCTCAATGCATACCAAGCAATAAATATCAAAAGTAGAAAGACGGGAGCAGAACACTGTTCTTCCTCAAAACTATTTCTGCACCTAATGCTGCAGGAAGTGATTGGGAAAGAATGACTTGTTCAAAATAGTTGTATCAGCCTTCCCAGTGATGAGAACTGACTGTCAGGAGGAGAGGAATCTGCTTCTTTCAACTTGCAGGGAAGAAGGTGCACAAAGAAATGGTTTTCATTTCTGTGTCCCCATTCAGCAGCAGCGCTAGAAGTAACGGAAAGCAGAGTCTGAAGGGCAGTGTCATGCATGGTGGGCAATCCTGAGCTCTTTAGGAGCCGTGGATTAGTTAGAGGGCATTGGAAAGCTGTCAGCACTAACTTTTCTCCAAGGTGCGCAGGCGGGAATATTTTGTAGCTCCAGACCTTCCATAGGATTTGCAGCTTTTGTTGTAATTGCAGATATGAGATGACTACATGAACCATACAAGATTGGTATATGAAGAAAGAGAAGTTCAATGCTCAGTACACAAGGCGTAAGTATTTACTCTTGGCAGACCCAGGACTGGGGGATGCTGTTTTTCTGCAGTACCAAAACTGTTTTCAGCAGGCTTGTAAGCTTTAATAAGTGATTTATTTTCTGGTGTAACCAATAGTGAAATGTTCTTGGGCACCAATAGCAGGAAAACACAGCCCCTCTGTAAATTAATATCAGTATTGTTCTAATTATGTTAGTTGATGGTGTGGTGGTAATGTCTAATTCTCATCTGTTCCCAACATTGATTTACCAAAAAGGGCAGAGTTGTTGGATTGGGTATCAGCTTGTTCAGCCTTTCTGATAAAGAAAGTAAATTGCTTGCAGAGTGTTTAAAAGGGTGTGCCAGGAGTGCACTCAGCTTTGCTCTTTAGAAGTCCTGAGGCTCCGCTGTGGGAGACCCCAGGATCTCTTCAGCAAGGTTTGCCACACGGTAAGCCCCAGAGTCTCAAAGGGCTGGCGTGGACTGCAAGTCAGTCCGATGCCTTTTTTGATTTCTGGCTTGTGACTTCCTGGTGGCAGCACCCGGCTGACAGACTAGTACTGCAATGGCTGTGTCTCTAACTGTCTTTTCCTGCTGAGGATTGAGACATAGCATTGTAGCTTTGTTCCTGTGAGAGGATGTAATGCGAAAGAGTGAGGAGGCAGGGGCTGTAAGATGTCTGCATGAAGGACTTTAAGAATGGCCTTCATGGCTGCTGAGACACTATGTGGCTGTAACTCTGAAACAAATGGCTTGCCATGTTTTCAAGTTTAGGCAGCTGAAATAGGAGAGAAAGATAAACATCACTGGATCTCTTACAGATAAAATTTGAATCTGATAAAAATAATCCTAATAAAATTCCTTCCTAATAAAATTGCACAGGATTTTAATTGTTACAAGTTGCTATCCAAAAACAAGTTCAAAACTCCTCATTTATCCTTTCTGTTAACTACAGCAAAATGTTCAACCAAAGTAAACAGAAACCAGCAACTAAGCTGATGTGGCAAGTGTGGGTGATCTACATAGCCTTGGCTGCACTCCTCCCTGAAGAACAAGCCCTGGGACAGGCCTGTCTTTCTTGCGATGCCACTCAGTCTTGCAACTGCTCTTCCATGGGTTTGGACTTCATTCCCTCGGGGCTCACGGGCAAAATCACGGCGTTAAACCTGGCCCACAACAGGATAAAGCTGATCCGGGCACATGATCTGCAGCAGGCTGTGAACCTGAGAGCCCTGCTGCTGCAGTCCAACCAAATCAGCTCCATAGACGAGGACTCGTTTGCCTCCCAGGGGAAACTGGAGCTCTTGGACTTGTCAAATAACAGCCTGGCTCACTTGTCCCCGGTGTGGTTTGGGCCCCTTTTCTCGCTCCAGCACCTCCGCATTCAAGGCAATTCCTACAGCGACCTGGGAGGAAGTTCCCCCTTTTCCAGCCTGAGAAACTTGAACTCCCTCCACCTGGGCAACCCACACTTCTCCATCATCAGGCAAGGAAACTTTGAGGGCATTCCGTTTCTCAACACGCTGAAGATTGACGGTGGCAATCTCAGTCAGTACGAACCTGGAAGTCTGAAATCGATTAGGAAGATAAATCACATGATCATAAGCGTGCGAAGGATTGATGTATTCTCAGCAGTCATCAGGGACCTTCTGCACTCTGCCATTTGGTTAGAAGTTAGAGAGATCAAATTAGATATTGAAAATGAAAAACTGATTCAGAACTCTACTCTTCCTTCGACTATACAAAAACTCACATTTACTGGTGCTTCATTCACAGATCAATACATTAGCCGAATAGCAGTGTTATTGAAGGAAATCACATCTTTGAGAGAGTTAGAAGCAATAGATTGTGTGCTTGAGGGGAAAGGAGAATGGGATACAAAAGAAATTGCAAGTAGTGGGCAAAGTTCTGTTGAAACAGTATCAGTAACAAATATGACTATTCTGGATTTTTATTTGTTCTTTGATCTGGAAGGTATAGAGACACAAGTAGATAAACTGAAAAGACTCAGCATTGCAAGTTCTAAAGTCTTCATGGTGCCATGCAGACTGGCAAGATATTTTTCATCACTTTTGTATCTTGATTTCCATGATAATTTGCTTGTAAATAATCGCTTAGTTGAGACAATCTGTAAAGGTTCATGGCCTTCATTACAAACTCTAAATCTAAGTAAAAATTCTCTGAAATCACTAGAGCAGGCTGCAAAACATATAAGTAATCTACACAAACTGATTAATCTTGATATTAGCGAAAACAATTTTGGTGAGATTCCAGATGTGTGTGAATGGCCTGCAAA